>NC_068998.1:16750873-16781503 GCF_001194135.2 Octopus bimaculoides | reverse complement strand
ATATATATATATATATATATATATATATATATATATATACACTGAATCAAAGATTTATTTCTGTCCAAGTTATCAAAGATTATTACTTTGTGATACATTCTTCAAAAACTAACTCATCCACTTCATACATTACATTCTCATCACTCACAGAATTCAACAAAGAATTTATTAGAAGAAAGATTAAAATATTAAAATTATATTTCATCCCAACTTGAAATTTTATTTCATGTGCTGAGGAAGGATGAAGGAGAGTAGATTAGGAGAGTGACAGAAAGGAATATGAAAGTAAAGGTAGACCATTAAAGACATCAACAAAGATGAAGGAAGAAATGAGGGTAAGAGTGTGAGGCAGGAGAGATGTAGAGGAAAGGGAAAAATGGAAAAGACTGTCATGGAGCCTGTAACCCTACCTTCAGCAAGGAAAATAGCCTTGAAATACGTGTACGAAGTATCACAATTTTCTCTCTCAAATATAACACTTGATATATAATAAATCATTTAAATAATTTAATTCAAAATAAATGTAATCAATATATCTCATGCTCTCATACAATTCTTAATTCATTCTTACACTATATACATTTTTTAATGCTTCCCCATTTTCTACTGTGAAGTAAAACTAAATTCTGATACCTACTTCACCAAACCTTACCAGTATTAACCCTTTAGCATTCACATTCTGTCAAATGTAATGTTTATTGATTCACATTGTTTTGAATTAATCATGCATTATTTCGTAGCTTTGAGATTTTAATGATGTGTTTGTTTATTTTTAGAATGGCATTGGAGGGTAGATATGAGAGGCTATATGATCTAGGCTAGATTCTAGCCTGTTTAAACATAAAAGAGATAGAATATATGAGTCGGACATGGCTGGTTTAAATGCTAAAGGGTTAAAGATACAAATTTAGTTCCAGACATCCACTCAGTAGATCTTAAAACAATTATTTAAAATATTCAAGAAATTCATGAATTCAGCAGCAATAATTACTACCAAATCTTCAGACAGAGCCGACTTACTATTTCTAAATTATTGCAACCAACAATAATATTTAGATGAATGCTATAAACAAAATTAATTAGCATAAAAATATTGAAGTCATTCTTCCACACTATCATGGCTTGATTTGATTGGAATTTTTCATCAATAATACATTTTACCATGTAGAAAATTGTATTAGTTTTCGGAAAATGCTTTAAAGCGTAATTATCATACACTTTGCATAAAGCTAGATTGGTATTTAGAGTAAAAGAGAAACAGAATTCACTAAATTAAAGTGACTTATATATGGCTTTGTATTAATTTCAGCACTTCAGTCATTCAATCAATTAATTCTTTGCAATGTAAACAACAGATTGTTTAATAACTAATTTTTGTTTAAAATTTTAAATAAAGTTATGAAGAGGCTTTTAGATTTTTTTTCAATAATTTTTATTGCAACAAAAGAAATAATAAATTAATTTTGAAATATATAAAATAAAAATATAAAATATAATATATAAAATGGGATAAAACTAAAACATTTATTTCAAATTAATTTCATATAAGAAAAATAAAAAAATATAAAATAAATAAATAAAGATTACCATAGTGAAACAAAATGAAGATGCATACTGTTGGCAGCCATTGAAAGTCCGAGAGATTGATGAAGTTTGCAGTTGGAGAAGTTGAATCTCACTGAGTAAAATTTAAAGTAAGATAAAACTTTCTCCACTGTGAACAACATCAAGGGTAAAAAGACACTGGCCTGCCATTTAGAACCAGCAGCTTCTTAAATATTTCAACATCAACAGTCTCAAATCTCCAATTAAGAAGACAGACAAAAGTTTTCATTTATCACAAATATTAGATGCTTTTATATTGAGTATTTAGTATGGAATAGTTAGATTTTGTTGTTGCTTTTTGGTTTGATTGACAAAATGTGAGAATTAAAGTTATAGTCAACAAAAGACAAGGGATTCTCAAATATTTTGGTTAATTTTATGCTAAGAAAAATATAAGAGATAGTAGCCTAATAACACAAGTACACGTAGATGAGGGCCTTACAATTGCCCATGGTTGCATGTGTTGTTCACACATATGATGCGGAATATGAACGTAAATAAATTAATTAAAAAGTCTCTATCTGATCTGATATAAACGAAATTGTGACAAACACACATATGGACGCACATACTTACATATAAGCACGAACACATAAGTGCGTGCACACATATGAGCGTGCACACATACGAGCTTGCACACACTCACATGCTCATACCAAACAGTTTTGAAACAACGCCAAAACAACGCCAGATCATATATTCAAAATAAATGGAAGTGGAGAGACAAGTTACTGAAGAGATTGCAAGAGTGCAATGAAATAATTTAACAAAAAACTATATAAATTAATAAAGGACTGAACCAGTGCGTGTGTTTATTACCGGCATAATGCCTCTCCCAAGGTTTAATTGTACAAGTATGTATGTTTATAATCTTTAATTTAAAATAAGAAATAGCCAACACTTTCATATAAAAAAAAAACTCTTTTTGACATCAATCAACAACATACAGACTTTTATACTGCTAAAAAAAATGAAAAAATTTAGAAAGCTGTTTCATCTTTCTCAAGGAATTTTATCTATAAAAACTCTGATATTTTCTTAAACCTTTCATTTATTATTAAGTCACAATAGTTCTTTGTGGATTTTATTTGTCCTGTGCAAAACAGAGTCAACGAATGAACTACTTTAGCTTCTGAAATTAACTACAATAAAGAATCTAAAACCAGACACCAACTTGATTTTAACAAAACCCTTCCTAATTACCCTTCTATAACATTTAATATTTCATAGACATTACTAACACTTCATTCTGGTCCAAAATTTATTTTGTTCAAAATAATTATAGAGAGACATACACATACAGCATAATATTCATTCCAAGTAAACTTGTACATGTAATGCAAATCCTGCTAAATTTAATAAATCACTACTTTGAAACCTCATAGCAAGCAGCAGACAAACTGAAGGTATTTTATGTTCTGTCATAGTCACAAATTAAATGCATTTCTTTCTTAAGTCAATATTTCCAACTTCAGAGGAGTCAGTTTATCCATTCAAAATTATCCATTATCCAAACCCTAATAAATCAGAAACTATTCTTCCCAATAAAGGAAAAGCATTTAGACAAAGGTAACCACGAAAAGAAAGAATCTGTTAAAGCTGATAACTATTTTATAAACAATTTTCCATTTGTTATATAGGTTAAATTTTAAATTTTTAATATGCATGCGTGCATGAATTTATGAGTACATAAATACAACATCATCATTTTAACATCCCACTTTCCCAAGTTAAAGAGAATTTGTTGAGGCAGATTTTCTCCAGCCAGATGCTCTTCCTGTTGCCAACCTTCACCTGTTTCCAAGCAAAGTAATATTTCCCCTTGGCCAGACAAGTTTTCATGTAATATTGGAAATGAAGAACACTGCTTGTAAGATGATGACACACTTTTACAATTATCACATGATGTCAAAACAAGGAGACAGGCACACCTATGCACACCCATACACACACACACACACACACACACACAAACGTGGCGCTTATTTAAAGATGAGTAAGTAAAAGGCAAGCATCAAATGAATCAAATTATAGGCTTGGTTCATGTAGTCCCTCACATCTCTTATTTTACTTGTTTCAGTCATTGGACCACAGACATACTGGGGACACCGCCTTCAAGGATTTAGTCAAATAAATTAACCTCAGTTAACCTCATATTTAAATCTAGCACTTATTCTATCAGTCTCTTTTTGCTAAACCACTAAGTTTGGGCATGTAAATAAATTAACAATGGTGGTGAGAGATAAATACAAAACTCACACACACACACAGAGCCATCATCATCATCATCATCATCATCATTTAATGTCTGTGTTCCATGCTGGCATTGGTTGGACAATTAGATAGGATAATGCACTGAACAGAACTGTAACTAATCTGCACATCCTATGATAACTCATGGATGGTTATTCTACGATTTCCCCTCACAGCTGCACTAACATTTGTGATGTCTTTCTCAGAACGTTCGTCAATATCGACATTTTTTCAGCCATCTTGGAAACGTCTGAACCACTCCTACACTTGTGTGCAGCTCATACACTTTCTGCCACTTTACATATGCCTTTGAGCAGGTATCGCCATGACAACTTTCTCTGTCATGGTCAATGTGATGATCAAACGCTACAGACATTCTTTACTAGCACTCCTGTACACAGCAGAAATGAGATAGAACATTAAAACTTAGTGTACATGCACAGCAGAATCCAAGGTCAACCTTTGCCAAGCAGCTTCACTCTGCATGCTTTAGCTTCATTACTATGGCAACAGTCCGGATACTTATTGATCAGACCTATATATTTATTTATTTATGTGTTTCAGCCAAGTGGCTGCGGTCATGCTGGTGCACCACCGTGAGCATATATATATATATATATAAGATATGATAGGAATGGTTGAAACACCTTTAATTACACATATATATCTGCTAGATCACTTGGGATGGGTATTAAATAACAATAAATATAAAAAAAACAACTCATTGAAAACACTTCTGATTACAAGGAAAAACAAACTCAAACATTGAAACCCTTTATCTAACATCTATAAGATAATTATTGATTGATGTTATAAGAAGCTATCTCTAATTGCATCTCCTTCAACCATGTCCAGGCCAGGAATTCTATCAGAAAAGACAGGAAGAAGGTTCTTTTAATGCACCTACTTATACTCATAAATGATAGCGGGTTGGGGGTTTAAATAATTTTTTAGATGTCATGAACTCTAATGAGTAAGCAATAAGTAAATTCTGTTATCTCTTTGAGTAGAAAAGAAGTTAATGACAGGGGGAAAACTGTCCCACACTTCAAATCCACCGCCACACCCTGCAGATACATAAATCTATGAGAGGAGACCCACAGTAGAGAAATATATGAAAACAGAAAATGTGTGTGTGTGTGCGTGTGTGTGTGCACGCGCATATCAACATGGAGGGAAGGGCTTCTGCATAGTTGCTTGACCTGTTAGAAATAGCAATTAATTCACCCTCAAATCTGAACTCGTAATCTTAAATAAAGGACACACAGGATATAGCTGGAATGCTAAAAGATTTGACTTAGCCTTTTGCCTACTCCAGGTCGATAAAACAAGTAAAAATGCAAGTCAGACTATTACCTCATCAATGCCACCCCACCACCAAAATATCCAGATTTGTTTAACATTATTATTATTATTATTATTATTATTATTATTATTATTATATTAAAGTGGCGAGCTGGCAGAATTGTTAGCATGCTGGCCAAAACAGACACAGAACATGCAGTAGTCTTCTGCTTAGACGGCTCCTGTCAAACTGCCCAACCCATGCCAGCATGAATGGCAGACGTTAAACAATGATGATGATGATGATGATGATGATGATTATAATGATGATTGTTTTGAATAATCATATATTATCTTGAGTTTCAAGATTTTGATGATAACTGTATATTTTTAGAATGGCATTGTAGGGTAGGTGTAAGAGACAGGATCTGGCTGATTTGAGTGTAAAACGGGTAGAATATTTGGGCTAGACATGGCTGGCTTAAATGTTATAAGCTAAATTCTCTCTCTCTTTCTCAAAAAAAAAAGAGACAGTAGCATTGGCCAGTATATGCTGGTGTGAACAGGCATTTGGTTGTGACTTGTCTGAGAAAATTCCATATGCATAGAACTCAAGTGGTTTACTCATATAGCTTACAGGGAATTATGATTTTGTGATCTAAAACAGGTAAAGTGCTACTTTAAAGGTATCTCACAATCTCTCGTCAATCATACAAAGCAACGTGCACACACACACACACACGTTCAAGATTAAAATCTTTTGTAGAAACAAAAGACAAAAACCACAAAAAAAAAATGAGAGAAAATATATGCTTCAAGAGTGGGCAGGGTGGACCTACCACCTTTCAGGGTCTGGCAGTTGATAGCAGTTCTGGTGAAGGTGGTTTTGATGACTACCCCTCCACCACCACCACCACCACCACCACCACCGATATCTTTGGTAATAACCTAAATCAATTTTATGTAGGTTGTAGAGCCTGAGAAAAAATGCATATTGTCCAGACTTGACCTAAAAGTATCATCATCATCATCATCATCACAATCAGCTTCATCAAACATGACTCTGTTGCTTTTACTTAACCTGAAAGAAGAAGCACTTAGCTTCTAACAGTTTGTAAACTGATAACTGTCTTATGCTAATTCCACTATGTCTTACCTCCACTCCCTTCACCTTAAACACACATTTCTGTATACTATCACAAAAGTTTTCACCTTATCAAGTACCTCCTCGCAAAATACTTAAGATAGGCAGTTCTACATAAGAGAAATCCAGGTTGTTCTAGACCTACTTTACTATCACTATCACTGCTGCTGCTGCTACTACTACTACTACTACTACCACCACCATGCCAACACCACTATTACAATAAGGTTACATGGAAAAATTAATTTAATAAAGAACCTTTACCTTCTGACAAAAAGCTTTATGGCCATGCACAATTCTATCACAGCAAACTAAGGAAGTTCAATACAACTAGAAATATTGATATTGAATGTGGTGACAATATTTTGGTCTCTGCTCTCATTTTCAATTAATTATATCTAAGATGGTGGAGGCGCAATGGCCCAGTGGTTAGGGCAGCGGACTCGCGGTCATAGGATCGCAGTTTCGATTCCCAGACCGGGCGTTGTGAGTGTTTATTGAGCGAAAACACCTAAAGTTCCACGAGGCTCTGGCAGGGAATGGTGGCGAACCCTGCTGTACTCTTTCACCACAACTTTCTCTCACTCTTTCTTCTTGTTTCTGTTGTGCCTGTAATTCAAAGGGTCAGCCTTGTCACACTGTGTCACACTGAATATCCCCGAGAACTATGTTAAGGGTACACGTGTCTGTGGAGTGCTCAGCCACTTGCATGTTAATTTCATGAGCAGGCTGTTCCATTGATCGAATCAACTGGAACCCTCGACGTCATAAGCATCGAAGTGCCAACATAAACATAATATCTAAGATGGTAGGCATGAGGTCATAAAATTTGGTGAGACATGGGTTACCAATATTTAACTCTTTAGCTTTCAAACTGGCTATATCCAGCCCAAATATTCTACTCATTTTATGGTCAAATCAACCAGATCTGGCCTCTCACACTTACCCTACAATATCATTCTAAAAATAAACAATCACATCACTGAAATATCTCAAAGCTTTGAGATAATACATGATTAATTCAAAACAATATGAATGAATAAAAAGCATTACATTTGTCAGCATTATCTGAATATTAAAGTGTTAAAATACTGATGAAATACCATACTTGACTGGTACTTTATTTTTTATTTCCCAGTCCAATCCACTGAAGGATGGAAAAGCAAAGTAGATAGACCTTAATGGGATTGGAACTCTGAATGTAAAGAGCCATAACTATATACTGCAAGTGTTACGAATATTAGAATGTTTGTACAACATTAGCATTTCTGCCAAACAATCACCCTTGCACGCTTTATAATGATAATTTCAAATTTTGGCACAAGGCCAGCAATTTCAGGAGAGAGATAAGTTGATTACATTGACTCCAGTGTTCAACTGGTACTTATTTTATTGATCCCCAAAAGGATGAAAGGCAAAGTCAACTTCAGTGGAATTTAGACTCAGAGTCACCAAGTATTCTGCCCAGGTATGCTACCAATTCTGCCAGCTCACCAATTTTGATCTCTTACTCTTTTACTTGTTTCAGTCATTTGACTGCGGCCATGCTGGAGCACCGCCTTTAGTCGAGCAAATCGACCCCAGGACTTATTCTTTGTAAGCCTAGTACTTATTCCATCGGTCTCTTCTGCCGAACCGCTAAGTTACGGGAACGTAAACACACCACCATCGGTTGTCAAGTGATGTTGGGGGGACAAACACAGACACACAAACATACACACACATATATATAGATATACATATATATACAACGGGCTTCTTTCAGTTTCCGTCTACCAAATCCATTCACAAGGCTTTGGTTGGCCCGAGGCTATAGTAGAAGACACTTGCCCAAGGTGCCACGCAGTGGGATTGAACCCAAAACCATGTGGTTGGTAAGCAATCTACTTACCACACAGCCACTCCTGCGTCTTGATAATAATAATAATAATAATAATAATAATAATAATAATAATAATAATTATTCTTTCTTTCCATTATATGCATGCACAAGGCCTGAAACTGTAGTGGAGGAGGCAATCAATTACATTCACCCCAGTGCTCAACTAGTATTCATTTTATCAAACCCAAAGAATGAAAGATAAAACTGACTTCAGTGGAATATAGAGAGCCAGAACAAATTTCTGTTACGCCAGAATAAATTTTGCTAAGCATGTGGTAACAATTCTGCAGGCTCAGCACATAATAAAGATTTATTGGGAATAATTTAAAAAAAAAAAACAGGGGAGAAAAGAGGAAACTCAAAACAGAGAACATATCATAAGAACAAAACCCTGATGAGGCAATAAAGGGGGAGGGACAAGGTATTTATGTGGTTACTGGATCATCTAGAAATTAGAAAATCTCAAAGATCTCACACTATTGTCTTAAAAAATGAAGGACATGATGTCATGTCTCAAAAAAAAAAAAAAAAATTAACATGATTGAGTTGTGGTGGCAATAATGTCCTTGATTACAAATTCTGCTTGATCTGAGCTAACTTAGGTCTAAATAATAAGAGAACATAGGTGAAGGGTCTGTAAGCAATGTTTATGATTGTCTCTTTTCTATTTTGTCTCTCAAGATTTCATTTGAAACATTTTCTGAATTTAATATTTATAAATATTAGGGCTGCAAGCTGGCAGAATCGTTAGCATGCCAGACAAAATGCTTGGCAGCATTTCTTCTGACTTTACATTCTGAGTTCAAATGCCACTGGAGCTGAATTTGCCTTTCATCCTTTCAGGGTCCATAACACAAGTACCAGTAGAGTACTGAGGTTGATGCAGTCGGCTTATCCCCTCCCCTGAAATTGCTGGTCTCGAGTCAAAATTTGAAACCAATACTTATAAATACTAAATTTAAGGTAATTAAAAATTTTTAAGGACTAAAAAGAGAGAGAAAAAAACTAATTTAATCTAGTCTTATTAGGAGAGAATGTGATATAGCAAAAATTTGAGAAAATGATTAGGTTAAAAAAATTAGTTGGTGTAGAATATAAGAAAAAAAAAACACAATAAGTCAATTAGATAAAAACCATGAAGAGATAAGCTAAGAATAGAGACCAGAATTAATTTCAAATCAACATTATTAACAGATAAGTTAAAATTACATACACAACTAATGTAACAAACCTATTAAATTTAATTAGTACTTAGTGTTAAAAACACTAGCAATGGTGGTGGGTGTCTTCAATATGCATGTTTCCATATCATATTTTTTACTTCAGCTTTTATCAGCCAGGGGATTAAATTTGGATGTATTAGTGTGTACTCTGAAGCATTTTACTTTGTGGTTCAATGACCTTCATAACACCACAATGTAAGACTGCTGCTTTATTTTTGGTCAGAATGAATGAAGCAAAGAGAATAAGGTGTATTGTTGAAGGACAGAAGTATAAGAGGCACACACATTGCTTTGCAACCATGAGGTTTCGGGTTCAGTCCCACTGTATGGTACCTCTGGCAAGTGTATTCTACTATAGCCTCCAGCAGGCCAGTGCTTTGTGAGTGAATTCACTCAATGGAAACTATGTGTGTGTGTCTGTATTTGTCCCACAACTGCTTCACAAGTGTTGCTGGTTTATTTACATTCCCATAACTTAGTGGTTCAGCAAAAGAAACTGATAGAATTAGTGCCATGCTTAAAAAATGTATAGGGAATCGATTTTTTCAACTAAATCCTTTAAGGTGATAACCCAGCATGGCAGCAGTCTAATGATTAAGACAAGTAAAAGAGAGAAATACTAGCAGTGTATCCCCAAATCCTTAGGGATACACCTAAACAGCTAAGTCAAAGTAAACATCAGTGGCATGGATAGGGGAGGCTGGTATGCATGGGTGACTGCTGGTCTTCCATAAACAACCTTGCCTGGACTTGTGCCTCAAAGAGGATCTTTCTAGGTGGAATCTCATGGTTATTCATGACCAAGGTGGGAGGGGCTCTTTACCCTTTTAAACTTTATGATGGATTAAGTTACCTCCAAAGCTTCAGAGCTCATATCTCATAACAACTGTTTTATTGTGCTCTTTCAACAAAACAAATCTACCAGCCTTAGTTTATGCTGTAAGAATATACAATCTCATTGGATCAAATACTAGTTCAATGTTACTAGAGAGAATGTTACTTATAAAGACTAGCAACCAACCCAATATGATATGTCTCTTTTATTTAACACTACAAAATGCTGCTGTTTACAATCAGGTTATCATCTCTAACTTCCATCCGTTTAAAATTAGAAACAGTTACGTTTGACACAGCAATAGGACACTACTAGTATTTCTTAAAATCGCAATGTTAATGCCCTTAAAAATATTATGTCAAATACCTCCCACCCAGCCTTTTGTTTTGGAAGAAAGCATTATTGCTCAACAATAAACTGAAAATAAACTGATGTGGTTTCATAACAAATGCAAAATTTTTTTCGCAAGAGAACATGCATGTTATGCACATGCTTATTTTCTCGTTTCAATACTCATATCATTAATCCTTTAAAATTTTAAGACTAAGTATTTACATAACAATGTCTTTGAAAAGAGGTCATTATTCTTGTTCCCATAATTTAATTTTTTTTTTTCATTTCATTTTAGTAATATATTGACATCTGACACAGATATAGAGAGAAGGGTGAACCAAGATTGTGTTACAGCCATCCCTTTCTGAAGGGCATTAACTAGCAATGAAAATGTAAATAAGTAGCTTCAACACGAAAATTAATAAAATCAAAATCATATCACAGAGCTTACTTCTACATCGTATCAGACACCTCTATCACAGCTCCCATCTGGTCATAAAACACTATTATACATACATTAACAAAATAAATGAAAGAAGTTTCTCTGTAGACACTCAACCTATTAAAAATGGCAGTTAAATCTACCTCAAATCACACACTATTGCAGTGGTTTCCAAACTTGTCTGTTAACTCATAGCATACTTTAAATAAAAATATTTTGGTGGCCTTTGTGCATAAAATAAAAAAAATGCATTTAAAAACAAAGCTATTTATGTATTTTAACCAATAAATATAAATAATTTAAATAACCATATTTTAGTTTAGTTAACAAATTTACAGATATATTTCATATTACAGTTGTGGCCAAAAGTTTGGAACATTTTTTAAAAAATTGAAATTGTTATGTCCAAGTACAATTCAATTCAAATATATACAACATAGATATATAATTTTCTAATAATTGAGCTAATGGTTCAATATTTTCTAATTGAACCATTGGATCAGTTATTAGGTCATTATATCCCTATGCTGTATATATTTGAATTAAATTGTACTTGGGCATAATAATCTTAATTTTTAAAAAATGTTCCAAACTTTTGGTCATGACTGTATATTAACCTTTTTGTTACCATATTTCTGTCAACATATACTGTCTTTGTTTTAATTAATTCTTAAAATAACGAAGTATGTCGTAAAATAACTTTCTCGTTATTAAGCAGAGGTCTAGTACAAATCAGCATAAAATTTTGATGGAAGATTATAATTTATGCCTCTTTAAATCAGTAAGTTTATGTCATAGAACCTGGGGCAGTTTCAGGCAGGTTGGTTTCAAAAGGGTTAAGATATTATATCTAAGATTTTAGTTTGTATTTTTCACATTCTTTAAAAATAAAATATTATTTTTGTGACACATCAAGTTACATCTTGTGACACACTGATGCACCACAGCATACCATTTGAGAACCACTGACTAACCATCTTAAAAAACAATGGATAGGACATAGTAATGATAATGTAGTCTTAGCTGCACTACATCTAAAAATAAGATGAGAGGTCACGGCTGAAATATCTTTGATCAAGATCTAATTGGTCAGGGCTTGCTTAGGGCTTAACAACAACATTAACAAACAAACAAAAGAAAACAAGAAATTAAGCGTGAATAAAACATAAGAGTAAGCCAAAACATTCATGTTCTCTTTCATTTGTTTGGTATCAGTATACAGTTTCTAAGTTCTAAAGAGGTCACATTCCAAAACATTTTATATATGTGTGTGTGGAGAGAGAGAGAGAGAAATATATAGAAAGGAGATTTGTTTATAAAGAAATTATTTTAGATACGCAACCATCTTCAAGAGAAGGAGGAGACAATAGGAGGGAAAGAGCGAGAAACAGACAGATTTCTATTTGATAAAACATGCTCCTCCTATCAAGAAAATCTACAGGTACCAGCGTGTGGAGAGTACATAGCATGTTAACAGTCTGATATTAAAGAATGACCATCTTACTAATTGGCAAGAAAGAAAGGATAAAAACTATTGCAAAATGTAGATTAGATCTCAAATTTCAGGCAAGCAAATAAACTAAAGCTGACAATTTTTTTTTTTTTTTTTTTTTGTGATAGAAATTTGATAGTTTTCTGTCTCTTCAGAGACTGCTATTTCTTTAACTCTTTCATTACCATATTTCTGTTGAAATATACTCCCTTTGTTTTAATCAATTTTTAAAATGATTAAGAATTTAGTAAAATAATTTTGTCATTATTAAGCTGGTGCTTGGAACTTAAATTAGCACAAAATATTGATGGAAGATTTTAATTTAGACCATTTTAAAGCAAGAAGTTTGTGTCCTAGAACAAGAGATGTGGCAGATGAGTTGGTAACCAAAGGGTTAAATAGCATGTTTAGCCCCAGGTCAATCTTGATTGAGCAGACTTATAGTTAAAATCATTCAGCCATTTGCAGACTACACATAGCTAATGCTAATGTAATGTAATCTTCAACGTTCTCCTTTTGTTAGATTGTAGGGTGTGAACTATGTAAAATTTGGCTGCTATTTCAAACAAGTCAACTGGACCAAGCAGGAACTCCTTTGTTGGCTTGTGTTTTTTGAAATTTTGTTTTTTTTTGTTTTTGTGGAGGACTCAAGACGTGACAATAAGTTCAAATTTTAATACACTATTACACAACTGTCATTTGGAAAATTATGAAGGCCACAACTTCCTCATTAGCCTCACCCACAATATTGAAACTACACATCTAATTAAGAATTCATTATCCTCAATATGGACTTGTCTGTACTGCCAAGTTCATTTCCTTGTGTGTGTGTGTGTGTGTGGATATATATATATATATTTGAGTGAATATGCACAAGGATAAAACAAGATTTTGTATGAACATCCAGTCTACAGCAGTAAGAATCTAAGTAGATTGTTCATCACACTCTCTCTCTCTCTCTTTCGTTTTCAGTATTTCCTTGTCAAGGATATTTCCAAGGTTTGTTCATCACTCTGGTAATTATTTGATTGTCATTGAAGGAATTTCGAAAGGTAAAGTCTGTCCCAACAAGACTTATGACAGATATCTAAAAGGAGAACCTCTTTTGTAACAGAAACACACAAATTAGGATGTGCATGCCCAGATGAAAACAAACCTGTTAGCGTAAGATAGTTCATCTTAAAGAACAGAAGGCTGATATGTAGTGTGAAAGAAAGCGATTGACAAATCTTCCTAAATATCAATGAGTTGCAACCTGTGCCTCCCCCCCACCACCACCACCACTCATCAGCTGCTAAATGGTATGAAAATGAGATAGGTGAACAGTAGAGATCCTACAGTAAATGAAAAATTCCTGAATGAAAACCAGCAGGAGGAAGACCACATTTAGTTAAGATGAAAAATATATTTTAAAATCATTTGATTTCCAAAATAACAACAGACATGCAATGAAAATAATTCAGTGGGCTATCTTTACAGCTTACTGAATTATTACAGGTGTGGCTGTGTGGTAAGAAGTTTGCTTCCCAACCACATGATTCGGGGTTCAGTCCTACTGCATGGCACCCTGCTATAGCCTCAGGCCAACCAATGCCTTGAGAGGGGATTCCATAGAAGGAAACTAAAAAAAGCCCATCACATATATATATATATACTTGTATGTCTGTGTTTGTCCCCCCACCCCAGCGCTTGACAACCAATGTAGGTGTGTTTACATCCCCATAACTTACCGGTTTGGCAAAAGAGACCGATAGAATAAGTACTAGGCTTACAAAGAATAATTCCTGGGGTTAATTTGTTTGACTAAAGGGAGTGCTCCAACATGGCCACAGTCAAATGACTGAAATAAGTAAGAGAATAAAACAATAAAAGTGGGTGTGTGTATGTATGTATGCAAATATATGTATGTAAATATACATATATATATATAATATATAAGGAATAGCTGTGTGGTTAAGAAGTTCTCTCTGCAACCATACAGTTTCAGGTTGAATCTCACTATGAGGCACCTTGAGTTAGTGTCTTCTACTATAAGCCCAAGCTGATCAAGGTCTTGTAAGTGGATTTGGTGGACAGAAATTGTGTGGAAGATCGTCATACATGTGTGTGTGTGTGTGTGTGTGTGTGTGTGTGTGTGTGTGTGTGTGTGTGTGTGTGTGTGTGTGTGTGCACACGGACCTTTGTGTTTGTCCCCCCCCCCACTTGACAACTGGTGTCAGTCGGTTCATGAGCTTGTAACTAAGCAGTTTGACAGAAGAGACCAACAGAATAAGTACCACACTTATAAAATAAGCACCGGGATTGATTTATTTAACAAACCCCTTCAAGGTGGTGTTTCCAACATGGCTGCAGTCCAATAACTGAAACACATAAAAGATAAATGATAAGATTCCAAAGGTAGCTATTGCACCACTCTGTGCTCAAGATGATAGTGGCAGTAGTGGTGGTGGTGGTGGTATGGTGGTAATGATTATGTTTGTGACATTAAAGTATTAGAGTTCAAAACCGACTATACTCTATGGGCTAAGTCATATATGTTATTTTAGCTGTGAACTACTACTACTACTACTACCACCACCATCACCGCCACCACCTCACTGCAGTCTACAAGACAGGATATGGGGAAAAGGTGGCTGCAGGAGGTACATCATATTCGAGTCAAGAATTTCTTAGGATCTCAGAAAATGTCTGCACATACTGAAGACTAGAATTCACAGAAGGGAACAGGAGGGGTCTCAGAAAGTAATTTGTACATTCTGATGAAATTCCTCTCAGAAGTCCTGACTACTACTACTACTAATAGTAATAATAAACTCTTCTCAGAAGCCCTGACTACTACTACTACTACTACTATTACCATTAATAATAATAGTAATAATAATGATAATACTGTCAAGTGGTTAGAAATTTAAAGGGCAATCAGATGTAAAAAACCACTTGATCAACAATATACAAATGTCTAAATTTTTTAAAGGGAAGAAAGGGGGTTGAAATGTATTTCCACCTACGCTAATCTAGGAAAATGGGTGTAAAGCAATTTTTATTTATTTATTTACTTGTTTCTGCCATTAGACTGTGACCATGCTGGGGCATTGCCTTGTAGAGTTTTACTCAGACTGAACCCCAGTATTTATTTTTTTTTTTAACTCTGGTACTTATTCTATTGATTTTCGTTGCTGAACAGCTAAGTTACAGGATGCAAATAAACCAGCACTGGTTGTCAAGCGGTGGGAAACAAGACACACACACACACACACATATATAAACTGTGTGGAAACCTGTTGTGTATATATATATATATATATATTTATTGAGAAAAAAGGTCGCCAGAATTTTGGAAAAAAATCTTTTTATTTATTCATTATTATTAGTGATTTCGTTCATTTCTTGAACTTGTCAAATAGAATTTGTTCAAGAAACAAACGAAAGCGTTAATAATAATGAATAAATAACTAAAATTCTGGCGACCTTTTTCCTCAATATTCAATATCTGTACACCACACCTAACACTCTACACGCACACACATATATATATATGTAGCCGGCTTCTACAGTTTCCATCCACCAAGTCACTCACAAGGCATCAATTGGCCCAGGGTTACAGTACTGCCCAAGGTGCTGTGCAATGGGAACGAACCCAAAACCACATGGTTGCAAAGCAAGCTTCCTAGCCATGCAGCCCTATCTAGTTAAAAAAGAAAAAGAAAGAAAATTTTAAGATGACTAATTCTGTACTGATATGATACAGTATGTAGGATGAACATTTGGTTATCAGAAAAGGTGTTGAGTGGTGAGCGACAAGAAGTTAGTGAAAGGCAAACAGAGGTGGAATAAAAACTATATATATGTGTGTATATGTGTGTGTATGTATGTATATATAAAAGGGGAGGAGAGAAGACTATTATAAAAGGTGAGTTAATGAAATTCATGGAAGCACACTATGATAAACGATTACAAAATTGTTCTGTATCCAGCTACCTAGACGGCTTCAGAGTTGTTAGTCTCTAAATGACATCATAGTTGCTCTACCAGATAATGCAAAAAGGTTTACTATATTGGGCAAAACAGCGAAAAGACGTGGCATAGCAAGATTTATTAGAGCAAATGAGAGTAGGCTGGTTATGGATGTAGTGTGCGTGTGTGTCACTGCTGTTTGACAACTGATATTGGTTTGTTTACATCCCTGGAATGTAGCAGTTTGACAAAAAAACAACCAACAGAATAAGTACCAGACTTATAAAATAGATATTGGGGGGGGGGGGGTCAATCTGTTCCACTAAATGCAGTGCCCCAGCATAACCACAGTCCAATGATTGAAACAACAATAAGAGATAAAAGTGTTTGAGATAGTGAGGAATTAATAACATTATAATTGAAGAGGTTTAGAGAAGAAAAATGTTTTAATATTTACATCTGTGCTAAATTTGATAATTGCCAAATGGATAAGAGTATTGTAAACCTCAGTTGAGAAACAAAGGCTTCTAGTTCAAATGGAGTCAAGTCTTATGCAAATTGGGCTCATCTTATGTTCCCCACCCATTACCGACTGCTCTCTCTCTTTCTTTCTCTCTCTCTTCTCCTTCCCACTCTTTCTCTGGATGGTGATACAATTGAACAAGAAGGGACTCAAATATATTCCAAACCAAACCAAACCAAACTACTGAAATATCTTGATCATCTTCTACTTACTAACTAAAAGTGAGGTCACAGAAAATAATTATCAACAGGTAGAAATAACATTGCACAGCAAGAAAATTTCTGCTAAGGAAGTTCAACACACCACATGGAAGTTTCTAATTAAACAGAGAATAATTAGGCAGGGAAACCTGAAGCAGTAAACGATGGAGTTGTAAGGAGGACATGCCATTGATCAACTTGGGACTGATGATGAAAAGACTTTGATGAACCTAGCCGACTGATTTAGTGATCAGTCAATTACTTAATTGGTTAAATGTTAATGAACTGACTAATAATAATAATAATAATAATAATAATAAAAAGTGAAACGGAACCAGTGTGTGTGATTATTGTTGGCAAAATGACCTTCTCAAAATACGACAAAATCTGTTTTAAACACAAGAGTTCACACCAAGAATCTTGCAAACCGAATACAAAAGCAAATAATTAAATCACTTGTAAAGTTAGTAATCATTGTTTTTGTGTGTGTGTGTGTGTGTGAGAGAGAGAGAGAGATGAGATGAGATGGAAGCATTATTATGTTTAAATGAGAAGTAGGAAGAAACATTGTCAGATTGCTGAGTTTTTGTCGGAGAACTGTTTTGGTTTTTGTTTTCTTTTTTTTTGTTTTGGTTTTTTTTTTTTCCTTTTCATCAAAGCTGCTACTGCTGCTGTACCCCACAACTATGAGCTGGAAGAGTTAGATCTGGCAACAGGCTAAACTATGTGCGAAAACCTAACCTTCCAACGCACAGGCATGGCTTTATCAATAGCAACATCATGCAATGGCAACAATGAAATAAATAATAACAAAAAAAAAAAAATTTAGAGAGAGAGAACAAAAATGACAGAAAAAGCAAAATGAAAAATGAAGAAGGAAAAAAGAAAGATGAGAGATAGAGAAGAGGGGGTAGAAAAGTTAAATTAAGAAATTTGGTAATATTCAAATTGACTGGTACTGAAGAAATAATAGTTTGTTAGAATTTTAGCTGTGACTAATCAATAACAACTGAATTACTAACAAACTGGTAGCTAGGTAATTAATGTTTTAATCAGATTTCTAGAGTGGTCAGTAAAGCTGTTTATGATACAGATATTAAATTTTCTTGGAACAATTATCCACTAAAGTCCTAACAGATATGAAAGAATAATTCCACTATTTAACTAAACTTTGATGACTGTCTTTCCTGGTTAGTACTTTATGGACTGAGCAAGCCATATTTAAAAACAATCTAAAAGTTACAGATCAGACCAAATGAGATTAACATCAATCAACTCATTGGTAAAGGTAGTAACTAGAAAAATGTATTTACTTGAAAATAATGAAGTTATATGAGACAATAGTTAATATCATCATCATCAACATTTAATGACCGTCTGTTTTCCATGTTGGTATAGATTGGACGGCTTGACAAGAACTAGCAAGGACAGGGGCGGCACCAAGTTCCATAGTCTGTTTTGGTTTGGTTTCTATGGCTGGATGCCTTTCCTAACACCAGTCACTTTACAGAGTGTACTAGGTGTATTTTACATGGCACCATCACCAGTGCTTTTTATGTGGCACCAGCATCCATACCAATGCTTTTTACATGGCACCTTGATTTTAGGATCTCAATTCTGTTGTGTACAGTAATGTGCCACACATCTCAGTCCTCTGCCATATGCTTCATAAGAATCAGCATTTTGAGATTGGCCTTCAATACAAGTTAACATAGTTTATTATCAAGCACAATCTCCACCTTTTTATTGCCTAGTATGCCAAAACCAACTTCAATTTCTTTTCCAGTTAATATATCATGTCAGTCTTGAGCTTTAGGAACCATTAGGTTGGTTACCTAGTTTCCATAGCAAACAAGTGACTGTAATCATAACATTCTCTCTGAATGGGATGCCAGTCCATTGCAAAGTTACTCATTTACAGCTGAGTGGACTGGAGTAACATGAAATAAATGTTTTACTTAAGAACACAACATATTGCCTCATTTGGAAATCTAAACTACAATCTAATGTTTATGAGTGCAACATCATAACCACTAGGCCATATATCAACACAGCACACCATACCAACTATTAAACTGCTTGCTAGTTGGTAAATCAAGCCCCTAACAAACCACCTGCTTGTTAGTACTACGAAGCCTATATCAAGCCATTATCAAACTGCTTGCTAGTTAGTTAAATACATCTGATATTGAATTACTTATTAGTTAGTATATCAAGTCACCATCAAATTGCTTGCCAGTTAGCTTTTCATTCCACTATCAAATTGTCTGTTAGTTAGTTTAGGTAAAGGTCATGAATGGCCATGGGATTGCATCTAGAAAGTTCTCCTCTGAGGTACAAGTGCGTGCAAAGTTGTTTGTGGAAGACCAGCAATCGCCCATGCATGCTAGTCTCCCCTTTCCATGCCACCAATGTTATCCATGGGATAGGCAAAGGCCGATACAGCTTGGCACCTGTGAGGTCGCAACTCATTTCTACAGCTGAGTGAACTGGAGCAATGTGAAATAAAGTGTCTTGCTCAAGATCACAACACACAGTTCTGTCCAGAGACCAAACTCACAACCTCACAATTGTAAGCCCAATCCTGTAATTACTGAACTATGTGCCACATATCATATCATAATTAAATTATTTGTTAGTTAATTTATCATGCCTGCTATAAAGCTTTTGCAAGTTAGTATACCATACTCACTATCAAAATGCTAATTAGTTAATATAACACACCCATGATTAAATCACTTACTAGTTAGTATACCTTTGAGTTGTTTGCTAGTTTAATACACTTAAACTTCATTCCAAGATAAAACAATGTTATTCATTCATTAAATTATGATATACAACATAGGTACAAGACCACTATATCATGCATGTATTCATTCAATAGGGATAACTATTTATACAGCAATACTACCATTTTAAGAGAAGAACTGTGAAATTTTGAATCAACAAGACACCATAGTTCAACCTGCAGAATTATGTTCACCAATATGATTGGTTGTCGAAGCTAGACTTTAACAACAGTGAATAATAAGTCTTTGATGAAGATTTTGTGTGTCTGTATACATACATATATATATATATATATATATATATATATATATATATATATATATATCAAGTTAACCAGTCAACAGGTAATGTTATAATTTATGTATTCGTATACAATTTACACTTCAGATAATAAACTTTCTTTAATATCTATTAGAGTTTAGTATCTTAGTCTTAAGTTTACATAGATAAATAGATAGTTAAAATAACCTACAGCAAGAAATATTGAAAAATTAGGCTTGAGACACCAAATGTTTGTTACTTAACTATCCTACAAGACAATGGGTTAGTGAATATAAGTGTTGAGTATAGTAGTTGAGCTAGTGGACATTAGTTCAATACTGGGTCAGTATATATACTATTTCAGATGGTTTCACAAGCAGGAGAATAACTAAAAGGAGAGACTATTCTGCCTTGGACAATGGAATGAGAATAATCTACCTCTGGAGATTTAAGAAATGGTTTTATTTGAAATTCCAAGAATATTATTGAATACAACAAGCACCTGAAAAAAGTTGGAAGACACAATGTCTGAAAGGTTGTGACTAGAACAACCAAAATGAGAACATTGGTTAGAATAATTTAATGTTTAATAACACATTAGAATGTAACTCCTTTCTGGAAATTCTCCCCTGATTAAATACCCAATTAACCAGTTTCGATATGAAAATTTTTAATTTATTTAATTTAATTTAATTTCTCTAACTGAATCAATTCGATATGGATACGGCTGTAGGGATATGAATTTCATATTATATTGATTTAAACATCTTTGAATAAACTGATGTCTATATGTCAATTTCTCCATTTTCTCATTCATATATATATATATATATATATATATTACATGCAAGGACTTAGAAATTTCTGGTTTGTTGCCCAGGTGTGTATTTGGCCTATCAGGGTGGGTGAATCTTAAATGATGGCAAAGGCAACAAACCCAGCAGATGGAGAAATCTAATAATAATAAAAAAAAGCCTGAGATATGTTATTCATTGAATTTGTGGCAAACATTTGCATCAACTTTCTGTTTCCAGCATTTCCAAAAAGCGTGGCTAGTTCTACAGAAACCTTCATCAATGAAAACAAATCATCTGTGCCAATAGTCTACCAATAATTACTCTATAGCTATTTAGTTTGCTTTGTTTTCATTTATTCTAACTACATTCCCTAATGAAGAAATATAACTATATAACTTCAAAACGATAAGAAGACAACTAACAGTTTGAAAAAAAAAAAATTACGGAGAAGAACATTAATAAAGTATATTGTACTTAGCAGAACTAAATATGTAAGTGTTATTTCTGAATTGACCAATTGCAATGAATATTACACAAATTTCTTAAAGACATAGGGAAAAAATGCCTAATAAGAAATCAAAAACAATATTTTCATACAAAAAAAAAAATGGATATTCTATGAATACAATAAGAATGAAGTAGAGGATAAAAAGAAAAGAAATAGAAAGGGTAGCAGCAATAGAAACAGAAAACATAGCAAAAGTTATAAAAAGATACTTGAAGCTAAATTTTCATAAAACAAAATGTTAAACTAAATAAACACAATGAGGCGTCTATGTATGTATTGATTGTTATCAAACATATCTACATAAATATGTATAACTGTGCCTCTCTGTGCGTGTGTGTGTGCATGCAGAGATGTATGTGTTATTCATATGTGTGAATATACAAACTGACCATTCTTTACAGAACAGCACCCTCACAACTGTAAATGCCGCGAATACCACTATCTCCAGGAACACAGGTGATCTGAAATGCTGCTTGTTTCTTCTTTTTCATTTTTTTTTTCTTTTTTTTTTGCTTTTGTTTTGCTCCAGTTTTTCAAAGTCTATCAGTCTTTTCTTTCTTTCTTTCTTTCGTTCTTTTTTGTTTCCTTCTTTCACATTGGTGCCCAGACATTATTTTCGTCACAGGAATCAGTAGAAGAATCAACAATGGTATAATGATAGTTAGAACAACAGTACTAACATTGAAAAGGCAGCCATCTGACAAGGGAGGACACACACCAGCACTGAAAATGTGTCTTGTCTACAACTTGAGCTTCCATTGACAGCAGGGGCAGGTGTAGGCAGTAGAGAGGGGAAGGAAAAATCTCACAGTGAACAGAGTAGGAACCAGAGGCAGAGAGAGAGACACAGAGAACTTACAGCAAGCCAGCTAGTCAGTGAAGCAAGCTAAGTCAGTGGCATTTGACCAACACCAACCTATGAAACTGTCTTAAGCTGAACTGGCAGAGACACTTAAGGTTAGTCTTATAAGCAGATCAGTGTAACTTTTGTACCCTGCTATTCAGATGGATTAGTCCACACAGTGTGTGGGAGAAGATAGAAGAGAGATAGGGAGGGAGGAAAAGGAAGGTGAGGGAAAGTGGGGGGGAGATCTAGTCATGAGATAATTTTACAGAGTCTTGTTAACAAACAAATGAAAAACAATAATAAAAAAACAAACAAATATATAATGAAAGACAATAAGGTTATGAATAATACCAATAATAATAGTAAGAAGGAGAATAGACGGTGGGTGGGTGAGGTGTGTGTGTGGGGGTGGTGGTGAATTTTGAGATGCTTTTCAGTTGAAAGTATGAGTAAAGAAAAGGATCAAAGTTTAGCTGTGTAGGACTTTTGTTATCTGTAGTGTTGCATATGTGACATTGGTCAAGAAACAAGTAACAGAAGAAAGAAAGAAATAAGAAAAGAAAAAAAAAACATCACCAACACATACACACACAAATGTGCCACTTAAAAACCTATCTCATTATATTGAAAATTAATTAGTGAAGTAGATACAGAGGTTAACAGCTGAGAACAGTAAATAAAAAAATAAAACAAAAAATAAAATAAATATTAAAAAAAAAAAGAAACACTTCCAAGAAGATAAAGTCAACAGTCAATACACAATAATTTCATTATTATTATTATTATTATCATTATTATTATTATTATTATTATTATATGTGAGCACAAGATTTAGAAAAATGTATTCGATAAAGTCTAATATTTTCTGTACAAATCTATTCATATTAAAAACCTATATGATCCTCTTCCCGCCTCTCCCCATCTCTCTCTCTCTCTCACTTTCTCAGGCTTTTTCTGTATTTCTATGCTTATTTTATTGTTGCAGTTTTTAATTTTTTTTTTTTTTTTACATATCTGAGAATATCACAATGTTGTTGTTGTTATTTAATCCAGGGTCATCTCAAAGGCATTCCAGTTCCCAACAATAATGTTCCATCTTTGTAAGAGTTGTGCAGAACCACATTGCCTAATGTGTCCTTTCTCTTTATCAAAATGATGTGATTTGAAAGAAACTTGTTCAATCTGCTATTTCTAGCACAGGTTGAACCACCACATAGGGGATAGCCCCAAATTGGCTGTGGCCAAGTAGAATGATCAAACATATTTAAACTGAGACAATTCTGTTTTTTTAATTTTTTGTGTTGTGTTTGTTCAAGAATAGTGTAACCCAGACTGTATTATGTAACATATTCCTTTTTCCTTTAAAAGCATTAACATGTAGTTTCAGTAAGATTTGACTGCTATTTCTAACAACCTTGTAAAGGCACTCATGTTGGCTCAAAATATCACCATGTATTTCTCAGACCAAGTCTCATAGAAACAAAACCATATTCCACCATTACTTTGTTCCCCATCTTTGTACAAATTGAATGGCTGTTTCAGTTGAAACGCACACATTTCATTAGTAAAATCTAGTTTCTTGGAATTGAATGTAAATTTCCTTATACTATAGGCGTAGGAGTGGCTGTGTGGTAAGTAGCTTGCTTACCAACCACATGGTTCCGGGTTCAGTCCCACTGCGTGGCACTTTGGGCAAGTGTCTTCTACTATAGCCTCGGGCCGACCGAAGCCTTGTGGGTGGATTTGGTAGACGGAAACTGAAAGAAGCCCGTCGTATATATGTATATATATATATATATACGTATGTGTGTGTGTGTTTGTGTGTCTGTGTCTGTCCACCCAACGTTCCTGTAACTTAGCGGTTTGGCAAAAGAGACCGATAGAATAAGTACTAGGCTTCTAAAGAATAAGTCCTGGAGTCGATTTGCTCGACTAAAGGCGGTGCTCCAGCATGGCCACAGTCAAAAGACTGAAACAAGTAAAAGAGTAAAGAGTATACCCTCTTGCTCAGTCATATTTTAATAATTTCATCATTAAAGCTAAATATAGATTCAAGAAATTTTTCAAGTTTAGTAATAAATCTTGTTTATAACTCTCTCGGTGCCATCCAGTGAAGGCATGTGGTTTTGTGGTTAGTGTATTCAGCTCACAACTGTTAAGGTCATAAGTTTGATTCCCAGTCGCATGTTATGTCCTTCAGTAAGACACTTTATTTCATGTTGCTCCAGTTCACTCAACTGGCAAAAATGAATAATACCTATAATTCAAATGGGCCAGCCTCATCACATTGTCACACTGAATCTTCCTGAGAACTGTGTTAAAGGTATGCATGTCTGTAGAGTGCTCAGCCACTTGCACATTAATTTGATGAGCAAGCTGTTCTGCTGACCAGATGAAGTGGAATCCTCATCATCGTAACCAACAGCATGCCAGGTACCATCCAGCCAAAAGACTGGCATACATCATTTACCAAAGGACAGAACTTCCTCAGCTCAAACCCACTGAACAGTAAACATCAAAGTAAAATTCACTACCTATGACCTCTGAAGTTCTGTATAAAGGTGATATTGTATAATTTTTCTGGGTTTATAGTGCTTAGGTTCAACTCTTCTCACAGGATTGTAAGTAGGCAACAAGGAATATGACAGTGTATCATCACTGCCAGGAAATCCTGACATCATTATTTAGTCCTATGAAGAGGGATGATGATCATATAGTGCACATGATCACCCAAAATCATCGAAAGCTCAATCTTACCTGTGACATTTTTAATAGGGTAGAAAATATGAATTGCATTGGATCAATGTCCCTGACCTAGAAAAATGTAAAGTTACAGAAATATCAAAGACAATTCAAAACCAACAAGATCTGCGAGAAGAAGGCTTTCTTTCAGGAGCAGCCTAGAGTTGGGAAGACAGGAGAAAAGTCATTGATGGTCTATGCTGTTTGGGGAACAAAAGAGCTTAAGTAAGCAAATAAGACAATTGGCTCTCTGTTGATTATGACAACGATGGTTCCAGTTGTCTGATCAACAGAACAGCATGCTTGTGAAATTAACATACAAGTGGCTGAGAACTCCACAGACATGTGTACCCTTAACATAGTTCTCAGAGAGATTCAGCATGATACAGAGAGCGACAAGGCTGGCCCTTTGAGTTACAGGTACTAATCATTTTTGCCAGCTGAGTGGACTGGAGCAACCTGAAATAAAGTGTCTTGCTCAAGGATACAATGTGTTACCGGGAATTGAACTTATGACCTTATAATCATGAGCTGAATACTCTAACTACTATGCCACGCACCTTCAATAAAACAATAAAAAGGTTATAAAAGCTTGAATTCATTGTTTTATAGGGTTTGCTCAAAGGACTGTGGCCATGCTAGGCTATTGTCTTCAAGAAGCTTTAGTTGATTATAGTAGCATGGGGAAATAATTCATTCTTCATGTAAGAGATGAAATGCAAAATAGTCATTGGTATAAGAAGGGATAATTCAATTAGGCACAAACACTACAGGATATTTCTGTTTGAATGTACGAGTTCTCAACTGCAGCTGATATATACAAATATATCACAAGCATCTGCATAGTTTCCATGTGCCAAATTTCAGAAAGCATTGGTAAATCTGAGGCTATGCTATAAGGCAATCCAAGAAAGGAGCACTTTGCTGAATGACATGAACCAAAAAATCTCAATCATTAAAAAAAAATCTTGCGACAAAAAGCATTTAAAATTTACCTCTTAGTTACAGAAAGAAAAAAGAAAAAAAACTTAACACTAACTGTAAGCAATTATCAAAGAAGGGAGATAACTTTAAAAAAATTTTGGTTTAACAAAAATATTAATTTACATGCTTAAAAGAAATTTTCGTCTTTGTTAGCCATCTGGCATGTCACTGATTGACTGACTGAACAATAAATCAAACAAACTATTAGTTAATTGGTTAAATGATTAACTAGTTTACTAATAGATAATAAAAGAAATGAAATAGAACCAGTGTGTGAGCTTCATAATGGCTTAATGACCTTCCAAAGAAACAACATCTGTTTCAACATACAGGCTCACATCAAAGAACCTTGCAAACCAAATATAAAAATGAAAGATTTTAAATAATATTTCAAATTTTGATGAAAATTTTAAACTTTTCATAAATACATTTGTAATTATTAGTAAGAGGAGGGACAACACCTATGACCTTGTCAAACTCACCTAGACTAAAAGGAAATGAATAAATAGGTGGAGCTAATATGTCTAATGTCAGATTAACCATTTTGATACTAACTTACCTGAGACAACATCTGGTTCTACGATATTAAACAAACCATTTTGAAGTGTTCATATTTAAATCTTTTATCTTTTTCTTTTACAGTCATTAGGCTGCTGGGATACTACCTTAAAGAATTTTAATTGAACAAATCAACCCCAGTATTTCCTTTTTTTTTAAAGCCTGATATTTATTCTATCAGTCTCCTTTGCTGAACTGCCAAGTTACAGGTACATAAATACACCAACATCAGTTGTCATGCAATGGTGGGGGATAAACACACACACACACACACACACACACACACACACACACAACAGGCTTCTTTCTGTTTCTGTCTACCAAATCCACCCACAAGGCTTTGGTCAACCTGAGGCTGTAGTAGAAGACACGTGCTCAAGGTACTATGCAATGGGACTGAGCCAGGAACCATGTGGTTGGGAAACTCCTTACAACAGAGTCACAACTGTGCCTAAATGTGAGCATTCTATAATAATTTCAGGTGCAAGCCTAGTATTATATTCTAAACACCAGTTTAATAATTCTAACTTTGGCACAAGACCAACAATTTTGAGAGAAGGTGGCCAGTCAATTATATCGACCCCAGTACTTGGTTGGTCCTTTATTTCATCATCCATGAAAGGAAGAAAGGCAAAGTTGACTTTGGTGGGATTTAAATCAGAATGTAAAGCGTCAGAAGAAATGTTGCTAAGCAGCCTGTCCAACATGCCAAACATTGTGCCAGCTCACTAACTTTCAACAGTAATTCAATAATGAAAGGTTACAAAATTTTACAGATTTTCAATGATTTTCAAATATTATTAAAACATAAGGAGGGTGTATTTCATTAGAAATCATCATCATCATCATCATCATCGTTTAACGTCCGCTTTCCATGCTAGCATGGGTTGGACGATTTGACTGAGGACTGGTGAAACCGGATGGCAACACCAGGCTCCAAGCTGATTTGGCAGAGTTTCTACAGCTGGATGCCCTTCCTAACGCCAACCACTCAGAGAGTGTAGTGGGTGCTTTTACGTGTCACCCACACGAAGGCCAGTCAGGCGGTACTGGCAACGGCCACGCTCAAAATGGTGTATTTTATGTGCCACTCGCACAAGAGCCAGTCCAGGGGCACTGGCAATGGTTACAAAAATATTAATGATCAGAGACAATACATGAGCTGAGAGAGATAGTTTCAGAAATGGAAAAGAAGATTAAAATAAAATGTGCAATATGGATACTGTCCCTGAATTATAGCAACTGATCTGTTTCAGATTGAGTAACAATAACCAACCAGTTTCATATTTACAATGATGCTACAGTAATTCTAAAACCTTCAGTTAACTTCATTATCAAATTTGACAACATTCATTTAGCTGTTGTCTCTTGTTTGGGCTTTCCACAATCTAACCCCTCCTAGTGAAGGGAAATACTTGAAATCTAAACAGGATGGATATACTAGTGAGACTGAAAGTGCATACACACACTATCTTTTACAAGGATAATGTGTTTATGAAAAAATGGAATTTATTGCTTAACCAACTATATGCTGCTATTCCAGCAATATTTATCATCTAAAACATTTTATTTATTTATTTTTTCTTTAGTCAACTCAAAAGTTCTATTTTTTAGGGGAGGAAGAATATAAAGTATACACGAACAATTGACAAACACTAAATAAACAATAAAGCACTGTATTATTCCAAAATTTCTGTGATAAAGATATGGGTCTAAAAGTTAGATTCATGGGGAAGTTACTCCACTGTATCATGCATTCTGAAGAATTTTCACGAGGGCAAAGTTGTGGCCCTTTATATCAGCAAAAAACCTTCAACTAAGCCAACATGTCTAGCATTGAAATGTTCGAGCAAAGTGAGCTGTAACACGGCTACACCAAACACTGATCAGCTACAGTTAACTGAATTACATCTGAAAGTTAGTGACTTCTTTGACCGAAAGGTTAATTTACCTAGTTAACTAACCAAGTAACTAAATATGACCTCCATAGCTTGATGCCTCCGGCAACCCAGCAACTATCCTCAGTGAACTTGCAGCTTTCTCTGACATCATCTTAATATACTTTCTAATTATGCTGAAAACTACCTCAATAACTGACCCTTCTATTGGCTCCATTTCAAATTGTTCTTCACAACTTGTATTTATCATTCAACAGCCTGTCATTAAAGCACTTACATACACTTGTACATTCACTGTCCATAACACTGATTTATAAAAAAAAACAAAAAACCCACGATGCCTAGTTATTCAAACACTTCATCTCTTCCATCCTTAAGACAGAACATTAGTTAACATCTTAGTTTCACTTTCTATCTTAACCAACTTCACAATATCACTCCTTGTCCTACCCAATTTTTATTTCATGCCTTCCAAGTTGGTCTCTTAGCAAACAAAGAAAGTGTTTTCTACAGCAGTGCTACTCAAAGAGATGATCCATGGACCGGCAATGGTTCACGAGCCATTAGCTGCCAATACATGGTGAGTTTCCAGAAAAGAAAGAAACATTATAAAATGCTTATAAAATGCTTATGTATTATTGTATTATTTGTTTACAAAATAAATATATGATAAAAAAAAAATTGTCAACTTTTATTATATTCATTATATATATTGTTTCTGGTATAAATTAATATTACTAAGAAATATTACCGGTCCCTGGTACATTGTAAAAAAAAAAAAAAAAGGCCAGTATGCCATATCAGATAGTTTGAGAAGCATTGATCTACAGTGGATTGGTGGATTTGTAAGAATGTCAGATTAAATACTGCTGAAAATACCCAAAGTGCCACAGGACATTTTGGGTACTTTCAGCAGAGTCTAGTCTGTTGCAGGTATTCAGATCAGGTCTAAGATTTGAGAATTTCTTTCGCTCCCCAACTCACTAATTCCAGAGGCCTTTTAAAAAAATGAAGAGCACCACCTTCACTCAAAAAAAAAAAAAAAATTTATAATAATAATAATAATAATAATAATAATAATAATGATATTTTCAAATTTTGGCAGAAGAATAAATAAGCATTATATTTGATTAGAGTAAACTGAAGGCCAAAGGGTTAAGTCAATAGAATCATTTCGTCAAAAGAATTCCAACTGTGACCACCTAGTTGAGGATCAAATTAATCAATATGTGAGGGACAGCCATAGTTTTAGTTTTAATTCCACTTGCGCAAGAAACACAGAATTGTGATCTAAACTAATTTATAATTTACCGATGAGCTCCAAATACAAAGGAGATGATATGAATTACATATTAAAAAATCATTTCAGCTGAATAAATAAATATACAATGCCAGCAATTTCAACATCTTTAGAGCATTGGATGAGATTCCTATGTTAACATGTTTCATGATTCCAAAACAAGTTTCATAATTTCATATTTACAATGTTGCTTGTCAAGATGTTAAGCAGTATACATGTATCAGCAAGTTGCCGTCATTTAACAAGGTACAAAGACCAAGAAAAGACAAACAATCACAAGCCAAGAAATGTTGTAACCACTTAAAAGTTATCACTTAGATAAGTTAAAAGTACAGTGCAGGACATTACAGGCAGGGTTTTACAAAAACAAGATTACTGAACAATCCTTGTTTTTGTTTAGCCCCAGGTCAGCACTGACTGAACAGATCTATGATCAGAAGCATTCCACCCAAGACCATCTCAGCCTACTCTGAGGCATTGCGTATATCTAGGATGACATTTATTGATGTGTCCTTTCTTTTACAAGACAATAAATATGCCTTTATTCTTTTACTTGTTTCAATCACTGGACTGCAGATGTGCTGGGGCATCACCTTGAAGGGTTTAATTTGTTAATCAAATTGATTCCACAACTTATTTTAAGTTTGTTACAAATTACAGAAATGTAAAAAAAAAACAACACTAGTAGGTAAGTAGTGAGAGAAAAATACAATGTGCATATCCACAAATACCCACACACACACACACACACACACACACACACACACACACACAC
>NC_068998.1:16741959-16750863 GCF_001194135.2 Octopus bimaculoides | reverse complement strand
GTAAAAAAAAAACAACACTAGTAGGTAAGTAGTGAGAGAAAAATACAATGTGCATATCCACAAATACCCCCCCACACACACACACACACACACACACACACACAGAGCAGGTTTCTTATTTCTTTACTGCCCACAAGGGGCTACACACAGAGGGGACAAACAAGGACAGACAAACGGATTAAGTCGACTATATCGACCCCACTGCGTAACTGGTACTTATTTAACTGACCCCGAAAGGATGAAAGGCAGAGTCGACCTTGGTGGAATTTGAACTCAGAACGTAGTGGCAGACGAAATACCGCTAAGCATTTCGCCCAGCATGCTAACGTTTCTGCCAGCTCGCCGCCTTATACAGGTTTCTGTACAGTTTCCTTCATCCAAATTCACTAACAAAGCAGGGAAATTAATTTACAGTTTACAAAAAACAAGTTTAAAAAACACAGATCATTGTATCACATGCTACAATTCCTTTTCAACAGACATGTAGACATTGCTGGTTCCACATCTTTGGAATGATGGCTATTATTTCTAGTAAGTCGAGAGTCCACATAAAGACTTCGTCATTGGCTCATTAAACAGTTATTGATATTTTAATGGTGTAGGAAACTCCCAAACACATGTTCCATGGTGGCCAGTTAGTGTAAAAAAAACTGGCTCTCCATTGGCTATGAAGAGTTTTCCAGTTGATCCAATCAATGGAACAACCTACTCATGAAATTAACGTGCAAGTGGCTGAATGCTCCACAGACACATATGCCTTTAACATTGTCCTCAGGGAGACTTAGCATGACAAAAAAGATAATAAGACTGGCTCTTTGAATTACAGGTACTACTCATTTTTGCCAGCTGAGTGGACTGGAGCAATATGAAATAAAGTGTCTTGCTCAAGGACACAATGTATTACCAAGAATTGAACTCACAACCATACGATTGTGAATCAAATACCCTAACCACTAAGCCATGCACCTCCACTATGGTCAGTTAGTGTAAGGGAAATAATTACTTCTACATAATATTTGGCAGGATTTGAAGTTTTACATTTAAAATCAAAGAACTAGCAAGATGCACAGAATATACATACTCTCTTTTACTCTTTTACTTGTTTCAGTCATTTGACTGCAGCCATGCTGGAGCACCGCCTTTATAGTCGACCCCAGAGCTTATTCTTTGTAAGCCTAGTACTTATTCTATCGGTCTCTTTTGCCGAGCCATAAGTTACAGGGACGTAAACACACCAGCATTGGTTGTCAAGCGATGCTGGGAGAGACAAACAGACACACAAACATACACACATGCATATATATATATATATATATATACATATACGACGGGCTTCTTCCAGTTTCCGTCTACCAAATCCACTCACAAGGCTTTGGTCGGCCCGAGGCTATAGTAAAAGACACTTGCTCAAAGTGCCATGCAGTGAGACTGAACCCAGGACCATGTGGTTGGTAAGCAAGCTACTTACCACACAGCCACTCCTGTGCCTATTTATTATTTTTTGTTTTGTTTACATATTACAAAGATCTAATAATTCCTAGTCTTAAGTACTCATATATAGTGCCATTTTATTCTTATTAGAAGAAACTAAATTCATAAAAGACATCTGAATAATATCAAAAATATCATGATTACTATTTATCTTTACAATCAACATGTACCGATACAGTCTCAAATTCCTTACTTCAGTTATTATGCTGGTGCAGTTTTTGGTTTAAAAAAATAAAAATAATAATAATAAAAAAATTGATAAAAAAAAATCATTATTCACATGCTGCTGTAATTTGATAAGATTTGAAAAGGGTTGGTAAGAGCATTTTACTGAAATCTATATTAATAAATGCTGACTAAAAAGAACATTGCTACTTTAACCTTTCATACCATTTACTTGCATAGATAACACAGATAAACAATCATATTGAGAAAACAGATTTTTAGAGTTGATATTTTCTTTTCAAATCCCTATAAATTTTATTTACTGTTAATGGAGAAAATTGCAGTAACCGTATTAGCCCTTTTGGTATTAAACTACCTGAGACTGACCCCAGTTCTTTGGTACAAATTTCCTATTTTAAAATGTTGTAAATTAAAACTTCCAGCTAAAATTTATGTTAGTTTATGATTCAAACCCCATTTTAATAGTGATAAAGATATTTTACTAAATTTACCAAACTCTATTTTTTTTTCAATATTAATTGAAACAAAGTGACAAGTTGGCAGAATTGTTAGCATGCCAAGCAAAATGCTTAGTGGTATTTTGTCCATCAAGCGAAATCGAAATTGTGATGGCACCTGTACCAGTGGAGCGCTAAGAGCACTGTTCGAGCTTGATCGTTGCCATAGCAGCTGTCTTCTGGCTTCTGTGCTGGTGGCACGTAAATAGCACCATTTGAGTGTGATCGCTACCAGCGTCACCTTACTGTTGTGCCAGTGGCACGTGAAAAGACATTCGAGCGAGATCGTTGCCAGTGCCACTGGACTGGCTCCTGTGCAGGTGGCACGTAAAATACACCATTTTGAGTGTGGCCGTTGCCAGTACCGCCTGAATGGCCTTCGTGCCGGTAGCACGTAAAAGCACCCACTACACTCTCCGAGTGGTTGACGTTAGGAAGGGCATCCAGCTGTAGAAACTCTGCCAAATCAGATTAGAGCCTGGTGTAGCCACTTGGTTCACCAGTCCTCAGTCAAATTGTCCAACCCATGCTAGCATGGAAGGTGGATGTTAAACGATGATGATGATGATAATTTACATTCCACTGAGGTCAGCTTTGCCTTTCAACCTTTCGGGGTCAATAAAATAAATACCAGTTGAGTACTGAGGTCGATGTAACCTACTTACCCCATTTCCAAAATTGCTGCCAACTATGCCAAAATTTGAAACCAATATTAATTGGAACAGAGACAATGTATTTCAACAGTAGTATGGTAACATCTTGGTTTATACCAACCCATCTTAGAGGCTGTGTGGTTAAGAGGTTTACATTGCAAATACAGGCATTTGGGTTCAGCCCCACTGCATGACACCTTGGGTAAGTGTCTTCTACTATAGCTCCCAGGCCAAATAATGCCTTGAGAGTAAATCTGGGAAACAGAAACTATGTGTGTGTGTGTGTGTGTACACATACATGTGTGTGTGTGTGTATCTGTTAGTATTTGTCTCACCACTACCACATAACTTAGCAGTTCAGCAAAAGTATTTGACAGAATAAGTACCAGACATATAAAATAAGTACTGGGGAAATTTGTTTGGCTAAATAAACCCCTTTAAAGTAGTGCTCCAGCATGCCTACAGTCCAATGATTGAAACAAGTAAAAGAAGGATTCATATTTAAATCAAAACCTATTATAATTCATCTAAGAACTTTCAGTTATGTTCCAAACACCATAATAGAAAATCTAACCCTTTAAGCATTTAAACTGGCCATATCAGGTCCAAATATTCCATCTGTTTTATGTTGAAACTGGCCAGATCTAGCCTCTCATACCTCCCCTACAATGTCATTACAAAAATAAACAATTGCATCATTGAAACTTCAAAGATATGAGATAATATGTAATTAATTCACAACGATGTGAATAAATGAGCATTACATATGACAAAGTAATCTGAATGCTAAAGAGTTAATTATCTCTTAGCTTTTACTTGTTTCAATCATTAGACTGTGACTATGCTGGGGCACCACCTTGAAGAATGTTTAGTCAAATGAATCGGCCACAGAACTTTTTTTTTTAAGTATCATACTTATTCTATTAGTTTCTTATGACAAACCACTAAGATACGGGGATGTAAACAGTTGTCAAGTAAGAGAGATAAATAGAGACACAGAAGCATACACACATGCATATATATATATATATATATATATGCAATGGGCTTCTTTCAGTTTCCCTCTGCCAAATACATTGACAAGGCTTTGGTTGGCCCAAGGCTATAGTGGAAAACACTCACCCAAGGTGCCACACAGTGGAACTGAACCTGAAACCATGTGGTTAGAAAGCAAGCTGCTTGCCACACAGTCATATCTGTGCCTAAGAAGAAATAATCAAAATTATTTCACAAAATCTGCATAAATTCTTAATTATTGCCAAAACTAATTGAAACAGACTGGCATTCTATTTCATATGAAATATGGTTGCAAAGAGTTAAGCAGTGTTTCAAAATATTGAGGATATTGGTTAAGTTATTTAGTTTAGCTGGTTAGATAGTAGCAAAAATGTCAGTGGTAATGTACTAAGTTAATGCCATTAATAAATTTATCATGTGACTTGGACGCCAGGTGACCAGCTCCCAAAGATGAACCTCTTCTGTGAGGTTGAGATTGGAAGTAGGTCTCATGGATGTCCAAAACTTTATTTTCATGATTATCTGAAGCAGTCTTTCATGTTATGTGGTATCCTTCCCAACTGCTTGGTGTCCATGGCTGTTAATTGGAAGGCATGGAAGTCTATGTGAGCCGCTGGAGTAAAGCGCTTTGAAACCAAGGAGAGGAGGAGACATCATCAATCCCATGAGGCTGTTGTTCGGGATCATTTCCAGTGCCCTCAGTGCCACAGAATCTGCCTATCTCATTTCAATCTTGTAGGCCATGTCTGCTCCCATGAGAAACAGAGGAGCATGGATGTCTCGGATCGATGCTGTCATCACCTTTGATAGGCTGTAATAAGTTAAAGTGAGAAGAAAATGTGAGGGACAATGGAGAAAATCAGTCCCTCAAGAAAGCCTTTCTCCTGTGGAAAATGGAGTATCAAGCAGTCACTACACCTACACATGAAGAGTCTAATTAAAGAGAATATCAGCTCTGCCAAGGTGTTCTGGTGTTTTTTTTTTTTTTGACAAAGTTAACCCTACTGCTGCTGTTGATCATTTCCAACTGAGTGGAGTGAACCAATGTGAAATAAAGAGCCTTGCTCAATAACACAATGGTCAGGAACTGAACTCACAACCTTAGAATTGTGAGTCTAACAACCTAACCACAAGGCTATGCATCTTCACTTTAACAGATTAGGTTTTCATGCTGATGCTACTACTTTTCCTGAGATCATATATTTAGCATTGTAATAAACAGAAAAGGTCTTTCTGTATAAAGAATAAATGAGATGCAGTAACTTTCAAGGTTCTGAATAAAGTATGGGACCTGACAGATCAACTGAAATAAAAATACTATACTAGAAGGAAGAAATTGAGAAACATCAGAACTGAGTTGGTGGAATAAAGTCGCTGTTGTCATTGTCATTTTTGTTTGATTTTTTTCCTACTAGAATAAAACTTGTAGAACCATTCAATGGCTGAAGGTTGAATGTTCTTCCTGTCCCCCACCCTTGCATGTTTCCCAATAAAGTACTTATTTCTCTGTTCTTTTACATGACAAACCATAGACTAAATGGTGACAGTTTTACACAAACACATATAAACAATGTGAAGGCATAGATAGCAAGACAAAGGCACATATACATACATTTACACAAATATATATACACATATATAAAGTTATAAATGATGAGAGAAACAGTATGATGAAAATTTATTTAACTGTAAGAAAATTCAAATACACGACAAATTGTTTCATAATTTCTATTATATTTAATAATAAATAAATTACTTATATGTCTGCATTAATGCAAAAAACATTTTAAGACAATGCAGAAATTAAGTTACATCTATAGGTGAAAGAAAATCTTTGTTAAAAATGTTTAAATGGAGACATGTAAGTAATTTATTTACTATTGAATATAATAATATAAATTATCTTTACATGCTTTAAGTTTGAATTTTTTTATAGTTAAATAAATTTTCATCATACTATTTCTCTTGTCATTTATAATTTTATACACTCCTTATCATTTTCTCTGGTATTGTACTATATATTATATGTTTTAAGAGTACTACTGGATTACTTAAATCCATATATTGTGATTCAAATTTACACACACACACACACACACACAACAGGCTTCTTTCAGTTTCCATCAACCAAAATCCAATAACATGGCTTTGGTCAACCAGGTTCTTATATGGTTGAGAAATGACTTTTTGACCACACAACCTTTCTTACAGGTGTGTGTCTGTGGCTAATGTATTTCATTAAACATACAGTAACAAAAGGTTTTAAAAAATAGGTCTTTGTATACATTAGTTGTATTAATTATTTTTTTACATCAGATTTATTTCACCACCACTCCCTTTGGAAGGAGGGTATTTTTCATACTTGAATGCCTTTCCCAATATTAATATTCCTTACTATGAGCTAAAACTAATACTTATCATTTAGCCAGAAATTAGATTGAAGTCAAAAACTGAAGTTAAATTCCATATCTTGCCAAGTACATAACTTTTGACCTAACCGTATCTTAACCACTTAGCTGCTAATATGTCTAACATGTATTAGAATTGACAGAAATTTCAACAAAAACAAAATAAACAAACAAACAGCCAAAATGTCTGAAAGCTTCGCTTATCAAGATAATCATCATCATCATAATATATTTAAAATAATCGAGTAAAATGGAAGTATTAAGTATTTTGTTCCTGGTGAAATAAGAGAGACAGACAGACAAACAGGGAGAGGGAGAGAGATGTTGGGGAAAAAAGAGAATAGAACTTTGGATTCATCTCAAAGATTAGCAATTACTCAAGTATAAGAATTGGAACCAAAAATCAAGTTGGAATTAATCAGACAAAAGATAACAATTAAAAAAAATCTTAGCAGTTCAAGGTACAGGACACAAAATTTTAAAATAATTCAGAGATTATAGATAACATATCTTTGTCCTGTACATCTAGAGGAACAAAGGGAAAAAGAAAAGAATGAGCAAGTGTTGGTTGCAGCCAGTTTAACTAATAGAAGAATTCTGAATAATGTAATGGTTATTGTTGTTGTTGTTGCTGCTGTCTTAGTTTCTCTTGGTTGTGAAGGCCTGTGTTCTAAGACATTCTAATTTATGAGAATCCTGTCTTTTAAAAAATGTCTATATTACAAAATGAGTCATCCCTTGTTTTAAAAGTGGTGGATTATTTGGTTGATATTTCTAGTAAGTCAAGCGCTCTTCTAAATAGTATGATTTCTTCTGACAGGGGGAAAAAATGTTTTGTTTTGTTTTTTCTCAAACCTCACCTATGCAACTAACATATGAGGGGGTGCTGAAAAGTTCATGACTCTAAGGGTATTGCGAAAGGCCTGGTTAGAGGCCCAACCAGCTGAGTTCTACTGTGCTTAGAAAAACTGAAGGACTGCTGCAATAAGTGTGTGAATCTGAGAGGGGAATATATTGAATAATACCATAATTAACTGATCATCCCATATTTTCTTTTACCCAAGCAAGGAACTTTTCAGCAGCTCCTCATACATACCTATACATCAAATAACACCAGATACCTATATATACTTAGTAATATGTTTTTCCAGTAGAGTTCAGGTAAGAAAAAAGAAATAATAATAATAAACCTTGCAAAGATGGGGAGTAATTTGAGACAGGATTTTAGAGCCAGCTAGTTCTTTCTGTTGCCAACAATTCACAGTTTTTAAAGTAAGGAGTTTTATTCCATAGAGCTTCAGAAATGCAGAATATACACAGTCATATACATATATTTATACACATAAACTTACACACACACACACACACACACACACACATCTAAATAGAAAAACTGATGTGTAAAATATCAATCATAATTAAGAGCTCAATTAACAAGTCATTAAATTCCAACACATTACTTCATTGCAGAAAATCCAAGCAGGACAGACTTGCATGTATATACATAATTAATTAAAACAATCTTTAAAAGCAGAAAAACATAAATGTTACATATAGTTCATACTCAACAGCTGTTTCTTTAAGATATGCATCAATCAATGTATAATTACATAATTCTGATACATAATTAATTAATTGCGTGTCACAATTATGTGATTATATCTTTAATGTTATTTAGTATTAATGTAATAGCTGTTGAGACCAACTAAAATACAAACTGTATCCAAACTCTATGCTGCTCTGCCTATATTCTAAATACATACATATGTATGTATCCAGTATATACACTAGAGACAGTATTTAATTAAAAGTCATCTTTGTATGTGGCAGATGTGCAGGAACAATAAGCACTAAAAGCACATGGGACTTAGATTCTTTCAAATGCCTAGGAGGCTCTCTTGAGGTTGTAGATAGTTTCTGCTACCTAGGTGACCAAGTTAGTAATGGTGGAGGATACTCTGAAAGTATTGTTTCTAGAATAAGAATTGGGTGGAGGAAGTTCAGAGAGCTATTACCTCTGTTGGCAACAAAAGGACTCTCTCTCTCTCAGTGTGAAAGGTAGACTATATGATGCTTGTGTGCAAACGGCTATACTCCATGGTAGTGAAACATGGGCTCTGAATGCAGAGGACAAGCATAGACTGGAGAGAAATGAAGGTAGTATGCTCTGTTGGATGTGCAACAGCAGTGCACATGTATGGCAAAGTGCAAATGTATTGAGAGAAATGTTGGGCATAAGAAGAATCAAATGTAGCATGCAAGAGAGAAGACTACATTGGTTTGGACATATGATGTGTTTGAATGAGGACAGCCACATAAAGAAGTGCTGATCACTGAAAGTGGATGGTACCCACGAAAGAGGGAGACCTAGCAAGACGTGGGATGAAGTGGTAAGGACCGACCTCAGGATGTTGGGCTTCACAGAGGAAATGACAATGAATGGACTGAGATGTCTGGCGATATGAAGTTCTAGAGAAGACCCACCCACATCAGCAAAACTGAGTTCCAGAAGCACTGTGTGTCCCACCCACACTCAACAAGAAAACTTCTCACACACCCTACCCCCACAACAAACCAAACTACATCTCTACATCTCTTTCCTTCCTCACATTTCTGCTTCATGTACTTGTTTTGGCATGGTTTATATATATA
>NC_068998.1:16739183-16741687 GCF_001194135.2 Octopus bimaculoides | reverse complement strand
CAGGGTACGGTAAATAAACTGTCGTCTAAATTATGCAAAAATGAAAATAACACTGACATCTCATTTTAACAGATATATTTACCAAAATTATATAAAAATATCTTGAAATACTAAAGAGTAAATTTATTCAATAAAATCACAATTAGCTTCAACCACGACCTCCAGACAGCTTCGGAATCTCCTGCAATTCTTCTGAACAATCTCCTTGTTTAAGCTGGTGAATGCTGCCATAATCCTTGCCTTCAGTTCATCTTTGGTGTTACAAGGAGTTTTGTTGGTCTCTCGCTCCACTGTGCCCCACACATAATAATCAAGGGGGTTGCAGTCTGGAGAGTTAGGTGGCCAAATGTGAGGGGTGAAGTGATCACAGAAATTGTCTGAAAGCCATAACTGGGTTCTCTTGCTTGTGTGGCATGGTGCAGAGTCCTGTTGCCAGACATAGGGTTTTCCAGAAGCCACCCTCTTGACCCAGGGTAGCACCACTTCCTCCAGGCACTTGATGTAGGCCTCCGTGTTGAGCCTGAGGCCGTGTGGTAAGATGAATGGAGGCATAACATTGCCATCACTAGTGATCACTCCAAACACCATGATGTTGACTGGATGTTTGATTTTTATCACTCTCAGTACATATCTTCAGACTGTCACCCAGGCACTCTGAAATGTTCATATTAGAGTATCCAGCATGAATGCCAAGCAATACAGCATGTCATTTCCAAATTTCTGGCAGAGTGAATTGCATCATAATGCTGTTTTTCTCTATACTGTGTAGTCAACAAAATCAGAAACAAACAATGCACATGCATGAAATTAAACATATAAATTGGCAACAATTTACCCATTGCACCCTATATATATATATGTATATATATATATATATATATATGTATATATATATATATATTGTTGTACTTGCCAGTTTAGCCAATAAAAACACAAGCACTGTATATTTGGTGTTAATTTGCTTCAGCTTTATATTACATTACATTACATTAGTCCTATTTCGGCCAGAGTTCTTTCGTCACACTTCTGTGACCTCATCAGTGGTCCTTTGCTTTCTTCTTTATTATGTGTGTCCCACCTTGCTAACTATCAGCCATTTTTTAAGCTGGTGAATGCTGCCATAATCCTTGCATTCAGTTCATCTTTAGTGTTACAATAAGTTTTGTTGGTCTCTCGCTCCACTGTGCCCCACACATAATAATCAAGGGGGTTGCAGTCTGGAGAGTTAGGTGGCCAAATGTGAGGGGTGATGTGATCGCAACAAATATATATATATATATACATTTATATATATGCTAAAAAATACCAAACAAACAAAAAAGACAATGAACCTCTTTTGGTGTCAAAAATGCAACCAAAAGTGTCAATATCACACAAGTGAACAGCAGCTGCCCAAAAATGTTATCAAGTTATTACCTCACAATGCAACATGTTGTTGCTAAAACAATATATAATGCCATCAAAAAATAAATATAGGGATAAGTATAGAGAATTCTCCTAATATTGAATCCATAAATATCAGCACAAAGAATACTGGTGGGACATTCCTATCAAAACTTCTACCAAATGCAAACATAAGAGGCCAGATATCACTGTTTCAGATAGACAGGGAAAAGTATGTTATCATAGAAGTCAGCTGTTCCATTGATGTAAATATCTTTTCGAAAATTAAAGAGAAAGAGGATGACTATGAACAACTACTTTGAAACCCGTAGCTTCCACACCTAGATTATGAAATCATATTTTCCAAATAATAATTGATGCATTTGGTTTCATGAGTAAATGTCTAAGTGACAATTTGAAAAGGTTATGGTTTTCAGAAAAAGAAATCAACCAGCTAACACACATGCACGTTACAATTACAATCTGTAAGCAGAACAGTAGAAATATGCAAAACTTTAAGTTCAAAATGTGACATTTTTAAAAAAAAAATTTTTTTTTTAGTTATCTACATTCTAATGATGGAGCTTTGTATCTTTGTTAGAAACCAGCTCCTTCCTTACAGGAAGGCTCCAAACAATTAAAAACAGAATAGAACATTCAGAGAAAAAAATACATACACATATATACATGCATATATATTAATGTTTGTTTTTATGTTCAGTTATAATAGAAACAGTTTTACATTCATCTGATGTATTTGTACTCCATACTTTTATAGAGTACAAATTTATAATTCTTATACAAGAATGTTGTTGACAGTGACTCTGAAAACCCAAATTTAATCAATAAAAAATTTTCCCAAAACACCTTTCCATAACAACTGACCATAAAAACCTAATTACCACCCAACTCAAACCCACACACCCAAAGATTATTTTAACTCAACAGAGACTACATAAAGGCAAGAATAACTCTAATGTATCACAGTCCAACAATGACTTAGCTGGCCAAAACTTCAAAGTCACTGTCAACAATGTTCTTGTATAAGAATAATAAATACATGCACATATAAATACATATAATATAAATAATACATGCATATATATATATATATATATATA
>NC_068998.1:16733416-16738943 GCF_001194135.2 Octopus bimaculoides | reverse complement strand
GTGCTTTTACGTGCCACCGGCACGAAGGCCAGTCAGGCGGTACTGGCAACAGCCGCGTTCAAAATGGTGTATTTTATGTGCCACCCGCACAAGGGCCAGTCCAGGGGGCACTGGCAACGATCTCGCTCGAAAGTCCTTACACATGCCGCAGGCACAAGTGCCAGAAAGGCAACACTGGGCACAGGTGCCATCACGATTTCGCTTTCGCTTGCCCCAACAGGTCTTCGCAAGCTGAGTTTCGTGTCCAATGAAGGAGACGACGTTGGCATGGGTGCCAGTCATCGAATTTAGTATGATTTCGATTTCACTTGCCTCAACAGGTCTTCGCAAGTGCAGTTTAGTGTATATATATATACATATATATTTACACACTCACACACAAAAAGACATATACAAAACATGCTCATTCTCTGTAATAAATAAAAACAAATTTCAAGTCCCTCTGAAAAATTAATAAAGAATTTAAAAGAAAAATAACTGAAATTTATAACAAGCAAAAGAATGTTTGGTACTTTGAAACCAACATTAGCTATTATTTTCTAATTTTTCTCTCCCAAATTATCAAGAATCCTATTAATATCAAACAAATAAACAAAAGAGAATTATAAGAAGAACTAGGACATACCGAAGATGCAATTTCTTGGTAAGTCAATCCATTCAAGTGTTTCCTCTCCAGTGGGTTGTTCACACTTAGGCCATGTTGAGGTTCCACCCAACATTCTGTCACTATTTGTAACTCTCCATCTGACTCAGCCAATTCACATTCTTCCATTTCATCTTCAGATATGCTGCAGAGAAACAAAAAAAAGGTTTCATAATACTTTTATCTTTTACTTGTTTTAATAATTAGACAGCGGTCATGCTGGAGCACCACCATGCAGAATTTTTAGTTGGATGAATCAACCCCAGTATCTATTTGCTTTTTTCTTCAAGTCCTTCACTTATTTTCTATTGTTCTCTTTTTGATGAACTCCCAAGTTATGGGGACATAAACACACCAACACCAATTGTCAAGTGACAGGGGAGGGGGAATACAGACACAAAAACACACACTGTCTATACATATACAATGGGCTTCTTTTAGTTTCTGTCCACCAAATCCATTCACAAGACTTTAGTCAACCCTAGGCTATAGAAGACACTCATCCAAGGTGCCACACAATGCGACTGAACCTGGAACCAAGTAGTTGGGGAGCAAACTTCTTACCCCACAGCCATGCCTGTACCGAATGGTTTTTTTTTTTATTTACCTTCAACACAAAATTTTTAACCAACTTTTCATCCAGAGAAAGTCAACTATTGCTATTATTAACCCTTATTTCAGCTTTGATCAAGCAATCCCATGATAAAAGTCAGTCCAGTCATGACCATCCAGTCTTTTTAGAGATATCCAATATGTCTTTTTCTTTTTAAGATAGTGTTATGGGAGAATCTGGAACTACCCCACATGACTGAAGGTGGACTAATCAATTACAATCAAAACTGAGTGAACTGTCAAGGGGTAGTTGACGGTGTTAGTTCGACCATATTGTTTTGCCATGTTAATTCAATGTGTATTGGTTTAACAGTCAGTAGTTGAACAGTGAATGCTGAGTATCATACCTATGTTTGAACATTGGTTTGTTTATGTCCCCATAACTTAGCAGTTTGGTATAAGAGACAGATGGAATAAGTACCAGACTTAAAAATGTGAAAGTGCTGGGGGGTGATTTGTTCAACTAAACCTTCCACAGTCTTGTTCCAACATAGCAGCAGCCCAACGACTGAAGCAAATACAATAAAATATATGAAATGTCATTGAGCGTGCATATGTGTGAGTGCACATATAAGTATAAAGTTAGATGTGTGTACGTAAGCATGTAAGTGTACGTGGGAATATTTATATGTTTGTGTAAGGCGGCGAGCTGGCAGAAATGTTAGCACACCGGGCGAAATGCTTAGCGGTATTTCATCTGCCGCTACGTTCCGAGTTCAAATTCCGCCGAGGTTGACTTTGCCTTTCGTCCTTCCAGGGTCGATAAATTAAGTACCAGTAACGCACTGGGGTCGATGTAATCGACTTGATCCCTTTGTCTGTCCTTGTTTGTCCCCTCTATGTTTAGCCCCTTGTGGGCAATAACAAAATAAGTATTTCATCTGTCTTTATGTTCTGAGTTCAAATTCTGCCGAGGTCAACTTTGCCTTTAATCCTTTCAGGGTCAATAAAATAAGTACCAGTTAAACACTGGGACTGATGAATTCAATTTACCCCCTCCCTGAAAATTGCTGGCTTTGTGCCAAAATTTGAAACCAATATTTATATGTTTGTGCACATATTCATGATTTTGTGTGCAAGCCCTCCAACACAGGTATGAGACTATTTGGCACAGCAGTTTTGGCATTGCCTATTTGGTATCACTGATTCAATGATGACTTATTTGACATCAGACATTATAATGTTTCTCTCATTCTCTCCTTCTTTCTGTATGTGTATATTTCTACATGTGTGTGTGTGTGTGTGTGTGTGTATTGGCTCTAACATCAAAAAGTACCATCATGAAAAAAGGTTCAATATTCAGTCAATTGTGCCAAATCATCAGCATCCAATCTGCTTCAATACACCTCGTTTCATTTCCTCAAAGAAAAGCAAAAATCATAGCTGAAGGTCATAACTCAACTATCAACATAGCGCACACAGTTTTTCTCTTTTTATGAATCATATTATACAAAATAATACATGTGAAGAGCAAAGCACATACCTCCCACGAGTGTTTTTGGCATTAGGTGGAAACAAGATATATTGTACAACACACGTTGACGAAGTGTGGCTTTCATCATTCTCATCCTCTCCTTCATAGCCAAGTCTTGGAGTACGTTTAATGAAAGAATTGTCAGACTGTTAATAAAAAATTAAATTACATTTTATAAAGTAAAAAAAAAAATGGAACACAGCAAGAGGACACATATATGTTGAAAACATTCAATGAATTGACTATTCTTCCTTTTATTTGTTAACGCAATCAAATTATGAGGATACCAGCCTCTTGATAGCTTGTATCCTGGACTAAGACTGCTGACTATAAAGAAGTCTTTAGGCACCTTTGGTAAAGCTCGCTCTTTTGTAGGCATTCAGTGAGGATGCATTGATGTCTTCATTTCAATTTTCTAGTTGTGTATTGTCCATCGCTTAATGTTGTTGATAAAGACCAAGTTACCAAATGTAAGCAACATAAGTAGCCAAGCACTGATCACCTCCTTCTTCAGCTATTCCTACATCTTTCACCTTCCCTTCCCATACTGATATGTACAATGAACAACACCTTAACCCTTGCTCATCATTCACTACATTCACCTCCACCCACCACCCATATCTAACCATCACTCACTCTTCTCTCATGCTCTGTTATTCTGTCCCTATTCTCTCTTCATCTACCCTGAGAGTATTGATACCTCATCATCATCTTTGTCTTCCTATCAACTACTCCCACCCATCTCTGTATAATATAGGGTAGACCAAAGACCAAAGAAATTTTTGAAATCAGGTAATTAGAGCACAGCCTTTAAATAGATAGGTTTCTCAAGTAAAATGATGCATAATCAAAATGCAAAAAAAAAATGCCATATTATACAAACAACTAACTTGTGTTGGGAAAAAGAAGGAAAAAAGCGGATGCATATTTGTATGATGCCTACCTTCATTTCAACTTCCAGAACCATGTTCACGATTCCAATTGTTGTAAGTGCAAAGTGGAAACCTTCCTGAGTTCGAATCCTTAAATAAAGGAAACAGAAAAATATTTTGAAAACAAGCCAACAATACATTTGACTAACTACTCTGCTAAACATTTAATCCTCAAACATTTAGGCCCTATGATACTGTGGATAGAAATAAAGCCCTCTGTTGGGGCTGCCAATAGTGGTGGTGATGGTGACAGCATAATCATTGCAACATCCACTTTTCCTTGCTTGCATGGGTTGGATGGAGATTGTTGAGGCAGATCTTCTACGGCTAGATGCCCTTACTGTCACCAACCCTCACCTGTTTCCAAGCAAGGCAATATATTTTTCCATGGCTAGATATGTTCTCACAGAATATTGGAAACAAATGATACTATCTATATGACAGCAACACTCATTTACAACAATGGTTATGCCCAGACAAGGAGACACACACACACACGACACTTCTTTCGGTTTCTATCTATCACTCACAAGTCTTTGGTTGGCCCCAAGGCCATAGTTGAAGACATTTGCCCAAGTTGCAAACCATATTCCAAATGACATGCAAATTACTTCCTCAACATGAAAGCTCTGGACAAGATATCTCGTAGCATCTGCTTTGGTTATCTGCAGCCCTGAATCCAAATCCTGAGAGGTGAGGAGAAAAAAATGAGCCCTACAAGACCCAACAAAAACCAGGACAAGCTTAAGAACTTCATTAAGTACCCAAGCACCTCTTGTTGATTTTGCTGATTTTGTAATATCACTGATGCTTAGCTTTTTTGCTAGGTAGGAGTGTTGGCCTGACAGAAACCTATTTCTACATTAGTCCAGCCTCTACTCTTTGAACTGTTTAGCATGGGAGACCCTACTAAGAGCTTTTACATCAATGGCATAGCTCTTAATATCATTGAGGTACACAAGCCACTACACTTTAACAAGATCTGAATCTTGTGGTTGATCAGTAACAGGAAGTGGGATTCAAATCTAGAATGCACAGAACATGATGTTTTAAAATCCCACCAGTCTAATGTTCTGGACTAGAAATTTATTTATGGGCTCCCAAAAGATGAAAGACAAAGTAGTAAAGTAATGATAAAAAAAAAAGACAACAAAAGACTAACTTGGCCAAAGTGGACAACATACGCCCCACCATAGGTGTAGGCATTAAAGGTACACGACCATGCTGGATACTCCAAATCCATCGCCTGTGGTAGAGGTACCGTGACATTGTGTTGAACATTGCAGCCACTGAACGGCTGGCTTTTTCAGCAGCATCTGATGTATGACGAGGAATCTCACGAGCTGGATCGTCCACAACACTTAGATCATGAGGAACTCTTTCATATCTGAAAGGAAAAAAATTTTTATGAGTTATTATTGTTTTGCATTTTTTTATGTCAGAAGATCAGTGACTATAATGGAGGATTTGTTAACGAGATGGGAAAGTTAATTTTAAAACTTGAATTTAGTTAAATAATTACCTTTTTCTGTATTAAGATGGTGATAGGAAGATATCTTGGCAAAAAGGTTTTGTATCACAGAACCAAAAGCAGATTCAATTGACTAATATTAAACAAATTAAGTACCCCGTGACAAAAAAAATGCATAGAATTTATTTATATAGGGGCAGGTATGGCAGTGTGGGTAACAAAATTCACTTTCCAACCAAATGATTTCAGGTTCAGTGTGGTGTTTTTAGCATCTTCTAAAGCCTTGGACTGAAAAATGTGTTAGGGAGTCCACTATGTGTGTGTGTGTGTGTGTTAGGAAAGTGTCTTCTCTTAAAAACTTGACCTGACCAATGCCTTGGGAAGCCCATCATACC
>NC_068998.1:16712521-16733406 GCF_001194135.2 Octopus bimaculoides | reverse complement strand
GAGAGAGAGAGAGAGAAAGAGAGAAAGAGAGAGAGAGAGAGAGAGAGAGCATACATGCATGCATATGTGTCTACCTCTTCGTTTGTCTTTATATTGATACCACTTGCAAAAATGCTGTCTTTGTTCATATTCTATGACTTAGTGAGTTGTCAATAAGGTTGATTAAGATGAGTACCAAACTTGAGAGTCAGAACTGGACTCAATATGGTCAATAAAGACAGTGAACTGGCAGAATCGTTAGCATCCTGGACAAAATGCTTAGCAGCATTTCATATGCTTTTATATTTTAAGTTCAAATTTCAGTGGTTGACTTTGCCTTTCATCCTTTCTGGGTCAATGCAATAAGTACCAGTTGAGTACTGGGGTCAATGTAATTGACTTACCACTGACCCTGAAACTGCAGGCCTTGTGCCAAAATTTGAAACCAATACAATTGATGAAAACCCTTCAAGGTGATGCTCCAGTATGGACACAGTTCAATGACTAAAAACAAATAAAAGAACAAAGGAATATATAAATAAATATAAATAAGAAAACTAACCTGATTAAAATTTTCTCCACTGGTTTACTCAACACAACACAACATTTGACTTCTGTGGTTTGCTTTCTGTTTAGCTGAGTACTCATTTTGGATGGTTTGGCACTGGAGAGGTCATCCTCTTTCTGGTTGGTTAAATCCAATGGTATGCCTTGGACTTGTTTTCTCCTTTCAAGTGATAACCGCAAGCCAGAGGATTTATGAGGTCCTCTTGGTAGTTTCAACTTGAGGATTTCTTCTCTTAGTTCAGCTACAACTGCATGCCGTTCATGTCCAGCTGTTCCACCAAGGAATGCAAGCCGCAACACCAAACAAGGTGGTTTTGATGTTACACGTAGTATATAAAATGTGCTTGGAGGTTTGTCAGAATCACTTTAAATGAAATGAAACAGAAAAAAAATTTTTAAATACATTTTTCTTTTAAAACATCAATAAGTCACAGTGGCACATATAGTGTTTAGGTTCATTTCTTTTGAATGAAAACAAAAGCAAATTTTGCAGGGTGGGAGAGTGTGCTATTAATTGAATCAAATCTAGCAATATTACTAATGCTTATTTTACCAGTGTTAGTAATATTATCAACTGTAAGAAGTCCCATAACATCCACAGTAACAAAATAGATACTTTGAGGTTTTTATTAGAACATATTTCTTTTACTTGTTTCACTCATTGGACTCTGGCCATGCTGGGGCCACAGTTGTAGTCAAATAGTTGACCCCCAGTGTTTACTTTTTTTAAAGTTGAGAACTTATTTTCTCATTGTCTTTTGCCAAATCACTAAGTTATGGAGATGTAAACAAACCAACACCTGTCATCAATTGATGGTGGAGAACATTCACAAACACAAAGATACACACATTCCTACTCAGAATAAACACAATAGTATCAGCACTAAGCAGTGATGAGGAATAAATGAACTCTAGGTTTATCAAAATATGTTTGTGACATATTTTAACTTTTAAAGGTAAATTCACATGGAGAAAACATCCTCTCTTACAGTAAAAGCTGTAAAAACATCAAATCTATCCAGAGCTTCCCTCTAATGGACTCTCAGATTCATTTCTGGCTCCTTAGCCTTCCTAATAGGAGGTACTGAAGTGATATAACCCTGGGAATATTCTAAAGGCAAAACCTTATCTTAGAATGCTCATTATATATACAACAGGTTCATACACAGTTTCTGTCTAGCAAATTCACACACAAGGCATTAATGAGCCCAGAGCAATAGTAGAAGACACTTGTCCAAGATGCTGGGCAATGGGACTGAGAGTCCATTAGAGGGAAGCACTGGGTAGATATGATGTTTTTACACCTTCACAGCTTTTTGACTACACAGCCATGCCTGCACCGAGCCATAGCATGTAAACATGAATGTGGAATATAAGGATCAGAGAGAATTCAACATATTGAGTATAGTACTGAATTGTAAGTTTTCCATATGAAGTTAGTGAAGTAAATCTCTTCTTCATAAACTATATTTGTTTCATCACTAACTTCACTTCCATGGTCTTAAACAGATGAAATACCAATCTCCCACAAGATAAAACAGTAAGCTATAGCAGGTAATATACCCCTGAGACAAGGCTGTCACATGTCTTACTTATTCGAGCCATATTGGTCTCCATATAAAATGACAATGTAATGAATGGTACACTTACCTGTTATTAAATTTTATGTACATGTATGTGAGGTTAGAGTGATTCTCCATCAAGACAAATGTGCACCAGTGTTTCAACATGTTGTTCAATGCAGTCATAGCTTTATAACAGTGTACAGACTGGAAGTAGCCATTGGAATTTGGAGTGTGCAGGTACTTTTTCAGAGGAGTATCATGCCGCAATATGATACCAATTCGATGTGTGTGCATCCATTTTTGCCTTGAAAAGAAAGAGATAAAACAATAAAACGATTATACAGACATTTATTTTTTATGTCACTAGACTTAACTTCCTATCATCATCATCATCATTATCCTTTCTATATTTGCTTTATCCATGCTGGTATGTGCTGGACAAGACTTCTCAAGATTGAATTCTATGGCTAGATGTTCTTTCAACTGACAACTCTTGCTTGTTTTCAAGTAAGGTACCTAAGTGCATTCACACACCAAACTACAGAGCAAGATGTTCTGTTTATAAGGAACTTAACCCTTTAGCATTCAGATTACTCTGACAAATATGTTTTTTTATTCAAGTTGTTTTGAATTAATTGTGTATTATCTTGTAGCTTCAGGATTTAAATTATGAGATCGCTGTGAAACTTAATTTAATTTCAATTTTTAATAAATTGATTTTAATTGAGTTTTTACCTGTAATTTTGGATTTTATCCCTAATATTATTATATATATATATATATATATATATATATATATATATATATATATATACATACATACACACACATGAATAAATATATGTATGTGAATCAAAACAGTTTGATTCATTTGATCCATACATGTAACTCTCAATTAATGTGTTGAATGCCCTTCTTTTGTTTGTCCACTCACTCATATGTGTATCTTTGTCCACCACCACCACTGCTTGACAACTGGTGCTAGTATGTTTACATCCCCATAATCTAGCAGTTTGGCAAAAGAAACTGATAGAATAAGAACCAGGTTTTAAATAATAAACACTGGGGTCAATACGTTCAATTAAATATTCTTCAAGCCAGTGCCCCAACATGACCACAGTCTGATGATTGAAACAAGTAAAAGATGAAAAAAAGAGGCAAACATTGCAAGTAAGAGGTGTAAACTGTTTTAGTTAAATGACTTCAGTTTGTAAGAAATATATCTAACTAACCATATATTGATATCTAAACTGGCAATTGGATTCCAGAATTTGATCAACTCATTTAAACTGGGATCTCTGCAAAATTAGAACAAAAAGTATTAAAGATAAATCAGAGTTTAAAAATTGGAAATCTAAACGTATAAATAATTTTTCAAGAGTTAATATATATTAGAGCACTTTTTAAAATTTTTTGCTTTTTTCTTCAAAAGAGTTTTCAGTATAGAAGATTGGTATGTGCCAAAAAAAGAGAAAGAACTGAAAACTGAAATGAACAGCAATAAATTCACAGAACTCATAAATGTAATGTATGTAAACAAATTCAGTCTTACAAATTAAAAAGGAAGTAAGCAATAATCAATCAGGAGATTGCAATTAAGAGTTTCATTAAAATTATTATCAGCATAGACACTCCATGAAGTATTTTGTTAATTACAAGATGTGAGATTGCTTCAATGAAGGTCTACTCAGAAAATCTACAATTACATCCAAATTATAATACAATCAGATAGTGTGCAAAAAAAAAATACATGTAAAAGAGACATTTAACAAAAGGCTAATGACCTTTAAATTAAAAGATGTAATCGAGAGAACGGCTGATGGATGAGTTACAGAGTACCATATAAGAAGCTAAAGGAGCATTTGTACCTTCTTTCCTATGTCCATGGCCGAAACACAGATCTCTCATTAAACCAGTTCACCAAACTGTATATATCACATTTTGGTGTAGTTTACACATCAATGCTGTAAAACTGATAAAAGTTTCATTGGCTTGCATTGTTTAACTTATACTATGAGTATAATCAAAGCAGATGCTGGGTCCTACTGATCTGATTTACATAGGCACAGGCATGGCTGTGCAGAAAAATTTTGCTTCCCAGCTACATGGTTTCCAGTTCAGCCCCACTGCATGGCACCTTAGACAAGTGTTTTCTACTATAGTCTCGGGCTGATGAAAGCCTTGTGAATGGATTTAGTAGATGGAAACTGAAAAAAGCCCATCATACATTTATAGAAATATCTATGTGTGTGTGTGTCTTTGTATTTGTGTGTCACCCACCACCGCTTGACAACAGGTGTTGGTGTGTTTACATCCCTGTAACATAGCAGTTTGGCAAAAGAGACCAATACAAGTACCAGGTTTACAAAAATAAGTACTGGGATTGATTCATTCAACTAAAATTCTTCAAGGTGGTGCCCCAGCATGGCTACAGTCTGATGACTGAAACAAGTAAAGGATAAAAGATGCTCCCTAATAGTGTTTCCAACCTTTAGATAAAGACAGATTTGGGGTTGATTTTTCCCTAGGTACTAAAGAAAGCTAAATTATTGTGAAGATGATGATGATAACAATATAAATAATACTAACTGCTGTAAAGAATATTCTGCTGGTAGAAGTGGCAATCCATTCTTTAGTGTTTTTGGAACAGTGTAATTTACAGCATTGGAGGAAAAAGAATGAAGATGAACCAATAGTTGGTCTGTTTGCATCAGGCTGAAAGGAAATCAAAAAGGAAGTCATTACATTAACACTGTCTTCAATCAAAGTTTAATTAGTGAAAACTAAGATATTTACAAATACAAGCATTAACCAAAGTTTATCAAAATCTATAAACAAAATAGTTCAAAATGGAACATTTCCAACAAACTTTTGATAAATGTAAATGTAAAAAACATAAAATAGTCTTTAAACTCACTTTTGTAAAGATTGCCAGTATTTTTTGACATGAGCAGTGCGGAATGGACTTTTGGATGGGCGTTTGTCAGTACAAGTCATCTCATGAAGAAAATCATAGCTGCCTTCAATTATTATTTCTACACGAGTGTAACGCCTAGATTTGAAATAGAAAAAAAATATATATATATATATATACATATACACAATCACCATTTCCGTATCAAAATAGATATATAACAATACAAGTGGAAATGGTAATTCAAGTCACGAAATATAAAAAAAAAAAAAAGTACAATAGTTCTTGGTGAATAAAGCCTGTGATATGGTCTCCATTCCTAGTAGCTATTTCACTTCACTGAATTTATGGTATTAACCTTTAGCATGCTGTAGATGCATCATGCCACCATATGAGTTTTCTCCCCTCTTAATGTAACACAATGTGCCAGCAGCCACAGGGGAGAAAACTCGTACAGCATCATGATGTACCTAAGCATGCTAAAAGTTAACAGAAAAGGCATGAATATCCAAGAATTATTTCTTCACTTGTTTGGTTAATAACACTAATCCTCTACAGAAAGACACACATCATTTATTATACCAGTGCATGAGATAAATATTAATTTCATATCTTGAAAATAAAGATTATATTAAAGATAATTTCTCTATTTTCAGTCCAACACACTCAGATTCAAAACACTGCTTTACTTTTCTAGTTCCATTATGAATTCCAGAATTGCTCTTCATGTATGATACTCATTTACTCTTTGTTTCAGGGTTCAATCTCCACCACTGCTTGACAACTGGTGTTGCTGCATTTACATTCCCATAACTTATCAGTTTGTCAAAAAAGAGCAACAGAATAAGTATCAGGCTTAAAAATAAAAAGTAGTGGGATTGATCCATTTGACTACAAAATAAAAATTCTTTAAGGTGGTGTCCTAGCATGGCCACAGTCTAATGACTGAAACAAGTAAAAAGTAAAGATATTAGCTTACTTGTTTGGAGACAAAGGCCATGATGCTGTAGCAATGTATTCAATGCGAGCATATTCCCTCCATGGTAACAAAAGACGAACTTCAATCTGGCTTTCACCTTAAGGAATCAAAGAACAAGAAAAATATGATATATATATATAAAAATTCATAAATGAAAAATTCAAACCATATATTTTTACACAAACACACACACACACAAAGTAGACACTATATCTATCCATCTCTCTTTACTTACTATTCCTGGTAGAGTTGTTGGGGTAGAGTCCTTCAGTACATGGAGTTCTTTCAGAAGCAACCATCATTACAATTTCCAGTTGGATTCTCAAACATGACTAACTAAGATCATGGATATTATCCAACCATCTCATTCTTAACCTACCCCTAGATCTCCACCAGTTGACTTGGCTTGAAGAATCAACCCATGTATCATTATGAAAGTCGTATGCACATTTGTCAGTTTATATATTTACATGTGTTATGCAGCTCTGAAAAGACCAAGATACCTGGTGCCTTGCTTGTACTCAAGAAGACCCATCCTCCACAGCAAGACCGTATCCTTTGGTGAAGAGAATTGGCCTGCAAGAGTTCTGTGCCAGTACCACATAGAAGAACTTGTGGCAGTGCCACATTAAAAGCACTCAGCACACACTGTAAAGTGGCTGGCGTTAGGAAGGGCATCCAAATATAGAAACCGAGCCAAATCAGACTGGAACCTGCCGCAGCTTGCCAGCTCTGAGTCAAACAGTCCAATCCATTCTGGCATGGAAAACAGATGTTGGATGAGGAGGAGGACAATGTTTCTAGTACTGATAGGTATTTACTTTATTGACACAATAATGGCAAACAGGATTAATTTTTACAAACCATTAACATAAAATAGAAAATCAGTAACTCCACATACCTTTAATTAGGTTCACCTCTTTGATTGTATAACCTTCTCGCAATCGTAATGACAGCACTCCAGATATAGTGGTTTGGAGATTGACCTCTTTGTGCTTTTTCCTTACCATTGGTGCAACATTGATTTCTTGATTCGTAACTGGATGGGTCAAAAGCCTACAAACAAGCAAAGCAAAGACTCGGTAATGTAAAATTCCAAACAGTCTAAAGGATTTGCTTATCAGCTGGTTGCTATTCTCATCAAATTCCTCATGCCATACAAGTTTCCAGTAAATGAAGAATTTGATGATATCTTTTATGATACAACATACCTAATTTAAGAATTGCATATTCCATCCATTTTTTTTGTGAGAATTCGATTGATTAACTCTTTAGCATTCAGATTACTCTGTTAAATGTAATGCTTATCTATTCACATTCTTTTGAATTAATCATGCATTATCTTATAGCTTTGAGATTTCAATAATGTAATTGTTTATAATTTAAATATTATCAGGTAGGTGTGAGAGGCATAGAAAACAAGCGTTAAATGATGTTGATAATACACATACACACACACACACACACACACACAATGGGCTTCTTTCAGTTCCTGTCTTCCAAATCCATACACAGCTTTGATTGGCCTGAAGCTATAGTGCTATAAAGGCACTAGCCCAAAGTGCCATGCAGTGGGATCGAACCTGAGACCACATGGTTGGGAAGCAAGCTTCTTAACCACACAGCCACGCCTGCACCTGTTACATAAAGTATGTAAAATAACATAAAAATTTAATAAATATGAAAGGATTACAATAACTTTGATTTCATCTTTTAATTAAAAGTTTCATCACATCGTAATGGTTGAGCAGTTTGTTTGCAATCATGAGATTCTGAGTTCAATCTCACTGTACAGCAAATGAAGCAAGTGTTGTTTTGTATAACCTTGAGCCAGCCCATACTTATGAGTGAAATTTGGTAAATGGAAACTGTAAAGAAGCCAGTCAGAGAAAGTGTACTTGTAATTCAGAAGTCAGCCTTGTCACACTATGTCACACTGATTCAGCTCAGGAATTACATTAAGGGTACACATGTCTGTCACTAACTTACATATTCATTCAAAGTGAAGGCATGTAGCGTAGTAGTTAACTCATGGTTGTAAGGTCCTAACTTCAATTCCTGGCAGCACATTGTGTCCTTGAACAAGATACTTTACTCCACATTTCTCCAGTCCACTCAGCTGGCAAAAATGAGTAGTACCTCTATTTCAAAGGGCCAGCTTTGTCGCACTCTGTGTCATGCTAAATCTCCCTGTGAACTGTGTTAAGGATACATGTGTCTGTGGAGTGCTCAGCCACTTGCATGATAATTTCACAAGCAAGCTGTTCTGTTGATTACATCAACTGGAACACTTGTCACTGTAAACAACAGAGAGTCAGGTAGCTTTTTACATAGTAAACTTCCCGATTTGTGCTAAATACTCGTTTTTTACATGTTCAAGCTACTGTCCATCTGTCTTTATATTTGTTTTCCTTTGTTCTGCCTTACGAATAACCATTGTCTTTATCTTTTTTACATTTATTTATCATTGTAACTGACAGAGTGCCAGTTATTCGTTCAATTATTCAAATAACTGATATCCTCATTGTCAAATGATGAAGATACACACACACACAGAGGGAGAGGGGGACAGATATATAAAAAAAAAGTAATGATTTGGGAAATGGTGCTAAAACTGTAAAGACATTTCGATGTTTAGTAAATCAATATGTCAGTGTGAAGAATATGAAATATTTGTACCTGCCAACCCAAGAAGGCCGCCCTGATGTATGATCTTGTCTGCAATTCAAACCAGTATCTGGAACTTCAAATCCTGTTAAACCTTTCTGAAAGCTCCACAGGAAAAATGCTTTGTGGTAAACATTCAATTCATTTCCAGAGTTTTTCTAAAGGTAAATAAAAAAATTAATCTATATGAGAATCATTTATATACATCAGAAACATGTAACAACTAAATTATGAAATCTAACCAAACTCTTGAAGTCAAATCAATAACCTTTTATGCCATTAAATATGTATTTGATGGTATAAATGGCACACAAACATATTAGATGCACCCCAATTTCTGATGTACGTATTCAGGAAAAAAGTATTGAAACTTAAAGGAGACCCAACTTTGCATATGTGAAGGCGCATGGCTTAATGGTTAGAGTCTTGAACTCATGATTGTAATATTGTAGTTTTGATTCCTTGACTAGGCAATGTGTTGTGTTCTTGAGCAAAATTCTTCATTTTATGTTGCTCCAGTCCATTTCAGCTGGTAAAAATTAGTAATCCTGCAACAGGATAGAGTGATAAATCCAAACAATCTCAACCAAATGAAGAGCTAAGTTTGCTTCTATATTATACTACTTTGCTACCAGTATGATTATTAACAAATATATATATGTTCTAGATTGATCAGCTAACCAGCAAATTATGCTTATAGAAGCTTCAGTTTTTCTGTAGCAAAGAAATGTCGCCTTAACATTACACAGTTACTAGAGGTTGTGACCAGAGCTTTCTTTCACATAAACATCAAGAACAATTTAGACTAAAAGACAACAAATCAATTCAAGTTATCTTTAATAATGCTGGACCTGACAATTATTGGTTTAATCTTGTTTTAGCATCATCATCAATTTCTCAATATATGCTATGAAGAAAGTGGCAGGCTGGCAGAAACGTTAGCATGCCAGGCGAAATGCTTGGTGGTATTTCATCTATCTTTACATTTTGAGTTCAAATTTCACTGAAGTTGACTTTGCCTTTCATCCTTTCAGGGTCAATAAATTAAGTACTAGTTACATACTGGGGGTCAATCTAATCAACTGGTCCCCTCCCCCAAAATTTTGGGCCTTATGACTAGAGAAGAAAAGAATATATGCTTTATTGATTGTCAGTTAAATTGAGTAATACATTGTTTCAGCTTAGATTTTTGTTGTATTTTTGCACTACCGCGTCAAAACAGAGAAGACAAGCTAGCATACCTTTATGTATGTTATATGATTTATACAAAAAAGTACTACAACATGACCTTAACTGTGATAGTTAAATGAACTAAAGAACTATCTCATTACTTAAACTAGGTCACAGTATCATTGTAATAAACAACAGTATTCTCCCTTAATCCCAAAATAACTAGGTCTTTAGCCTGTTACTCCAGAAAATTGCATAAATGTAAGAATTTTCAAACCTGCCCAACCCATACCCATAGTTAGTTTGTTTTGTTTTTTTTTTTGAAAAAAAAAATGGGGAAAAATAAATGAAAGGTAGTAATGAATTTTAACATTTGTAAATATTCGACCGTGATCTAACAAACCTATGACCAAAAGAAATTCAGCTGTAACCATTACATCTTGTATTCAGACATAAATGAACTTAAAACTACATCAGACAGTAGGGTGTAATTTGAGAGAAATTTGGCTGCTATTCCTAACAGACCGAGCAGCCACAACAAGATTACTTCATACTCTTGAGAATTTTAGCCACTGATGAAGAAGGAAGAGGTCAGGATAACTTACAACACTAGGTGACACTGCAAAATAACCTCCAAATGTGGCAGTAGCAATAAATTTCATCAGCTCTGTATGTGGAACCCGTCCAAAGGACAAGTTACTGTGGTGACTGCATCCAATGTGCAAAAATGAACATGCGATGGTACTGTTACGGAGCTGTGCAACAAGGGCTTCAAACATACTGGCATCTGGAAGGCCAACCATTCCATCAGTGACAACTGCAATACCTAAAAGAAAAAGAAAACCATCATCATCATCGTTTAACATCCGCTTTCCATGCTAGCATGGATTGGACGATTTGACTGAGGACTGGTGAAACCGGATGGCTACACCAGGCTCCAATCTGATTTGGCAGAGTTTCTACAGCTGGATGCCCTTCCTAACGCCAACCACTCAGAGAGTGTAGTGGGTGCTTTTACATGCCACCCACACGAAGGCCAGTCAGGCGGTACTGGCAACGGCTACGCTCAAATGGTGTATTTTATGTGCCACCCGCACAAGAGCCAGTCCAGGGGCACTGGCAATGATCTCGCTCGAAAGTCCATAACACATGCCACGGGCACAAGTGCCAGAAAGGCGACGCTGGGCACAGGTGCCATCCCGATTTTGCTTTCGCTTGCATGGAAAATTATTATTATGAGGCTTCTTATCAACATTTAAGTACTGTTTATTTTTCTAAGCCTGTAATAAACCTAACATCAAGCTATACTTGTATATGGTTAAAACAGAAATTATCTAAAAACAACAGAAATATTTAAGTAAAAGCTTAAAAATAAAACATATTACAATAATGGTATCATCCCTGTGCCACTAACAATTTGTCATCATCGTCATCATTTAATATTCATGTTCCTTGTTGGTATGAGCTGGATGGTATTACAGAATCTGACCAGCCTGAGAGCAAAGTTGGTCTCCAATGTCTGCTTTGGCATGGTTTATACAACTGGATGCCCCTCCTAACACCAACCACTTTATAGTGTGTACTGGGTGCTTTTTTTTTATGGCACCAGCACTAATGAGGTCACCAGGTAACTCACAAAACAAGACTCCTTCACTGAGTAGGGGTACAGTACTGAGGGAGGTAGCTTTGGTACCAGCTATTCAGGAGACTAAAGCAGGAAAGAGGGGACAGAAACAAGTGTTTTGCAGTGAAGGAGATATATGGGGATGACGAAGAGAAACAATACTGGAGATGAGGTGAATATAAATAAGCTACATTTCATATTAGCCAAATTAATTAACCAAGCAATATTTAACAATATACTTTTATCTCTCACAAAAATAACATAAAATGATACATTAAATACAAAAATGTAAAATTAACTATGTGTAAAAACGTTGTTGCTAAATTCTTCAAGTCCTTTACTTAACATGAGTAATCTATAGTGTCTTTGAAGACATCATCATTATCATTTTAACATCTGTTTTCCATGTTGGTATGGGTTGACAGGATTTGATGAATTAAAGGACTGCAGCAAGCTCCAATAGCTGGATGCCCTTCCTAATATCAACCACTTATTTGTGTCTCTTTTTTTTTTTTTGGCATCATGTGACGGTTGTAAACGAATGTCATTCATTTCCAATATTCTGCGTAAACATGTTCAGCCATGGGGAATTATTACCTTGCATGCAAACAGGTGAGGGTCAGCAAAGAAAACCTATTTCTATAAACTCAGCCTGACCTATGCAAGCATGGAAATGAGGACATTAAACAATGATGATGATAACAATAACGACAGCATTGGGGGGGGGGGGGATTTGATAGCTTCAAAATTACAATGTATATAAGCAAAGAATGGTGATCTAGCAGTAAATTACATAATTTTGCTTTATTTCAGTTAATTCAGTTCTGTCAAAAACTTAATAAAATAAAAACAAATGCAAATGTATAGTAAACTCCTTCACAGTACCTGCTGATGCATTTTCTGGTAACAGCTGTAGAGCCAAAATACCAAACCTGAGAACATTAACAAAACCGTGTTCAGGTTTGGATATAAGTTCTTCAACTTTCTGCTCATCCAATTTTGATCTGCGGCTTCTTGTGTCAACAGACGGTATGTCATTCAAAGAGGTAACTTCACTAAGCTCATGCTATACATTAAAAGAAAAAGAAAAGTAGTCAATAATCATCATCATCATCGTTTAACGTCCATTTTCCATGCTGGCATGGGTTGGACGGTTCGGCTGGGGTCCAGGAGGCTGCACCAGGCCTAGTGGTTAGGGTGTTGTATTCACGATCTTATGATCATGGTTTCAATTCCTGGACTAGCCAGTGTGTTGTGTTCTAAAGCAAATTACTTCCCTTCAGGTTGCTCCAATCAACCCAGCTGTAGATAGTTGGAGAGTTAACCCTACAATGGATTGACATCCCATTCAGGAAGGGTGATGTAATCTCAGTAATTTATATGCCAAGCTCCAGCCTCATGAATCCTAGGGTTCATGACAGACGGAAAACAATTTGTAATACTTGTATAGATCTAACAATATATCTCTTCCACCCAAATAAGTTCATTACATTAACCCTTTAACATTCAGATCACTCTGTCAAATGTAATCCTTATTTATTCACACTGTTTTGAATTAATCATGCATTATCTCATGCTTCCTAGATTTCAATGATGTAATTATTTATTTTTAGAATGAGATTGTAGGGTAGGTGTGAGAGGCTGAATCTGGTCAATTTAAACATAAAACCAGTAGAATATTTTGGTTCGATATGGCCTATTTAAATGTTAAAGGGTTAAGCAAAGATGAACATGAAAAAGTATTAAAAATGTTACACTCACAGAATTCATTTGAAGAGTTACTAATGATGCAAAATGTTTTGAAACAGCATTCTCAAACTCCTTGAGCATTCGATGTAATTCACCAAGAATGGTTTTTAAATTTTTTCTTGTAACCAATACTCCTTGACATAAGACCTATAAATATTACAAAAACAGCTAAAATTCAATATGAATAGTAAAACACAGAGAGACACAACAATATTGAATTACATTAAAAAGAAATATAACATGAGAGTTAACATTAATATTCTGATTGAAAATTTGCCTCATAAACTCCTTCCAACCCATGCAAACATGAAGAAGTGGATGTTAAAAATACAATGCCAAAAGAATGTTTTTTATAAATATATGAATACTTACGAAATTATTGCGACATGCAATTAATGGTGTGTAAGCAACAACTGTTACATAAAGAGATGGAGTCAGAGCTAGATCTGAGCCAGGTGAACAAAACTGCAAGAAGAAAAAAGATCAAGTTTTAACCCAAACAATTAAGATCTTTGGCAAAAATAATTATAAATTAACTTCTTGTACTAATAATCCAGTGTTTCTTGAAGCAAGTTCAGTGAAAACAATTCAGAGCAAGAGAGAGGGAGAGAGAAAGAGAGAGATATAGTGTGCATATGTGTTTTACATATAAAGTTGTCTTTAAGAAATAATTATTGAAATCTACTTACAGGCTGTACTAAACCAGTAAGACAGTTCTTCAAAGAAGTGTAAACATCATCCCACAGTACTCGACCTGAACATAAATCCTAAAATAGATAAATGAGAAAAATATCATTAATTTGTTCAATTCAGACAAATATTTTGAGGAGCTTCTAAGGAAAATATTTATGGCACAATACCATCTTTCAATAAGATATACTTTAAATATCCTCCTCTGCCGCTGGTGCCACTTAAAATGCATTGGTACTAGTGTCATGTTAAAAGCACTGGTGGTGGTGCCATGTAAATGGCACCCAGTACACTCTGTGGATTGGTTTGTACTAAGAAGGGCATCCAGCCATAGAAACCATGCTAGAACAGGCAATGGCAACTGGTGCAGCCCCTGCTTTACCAGCTTCAGTGAAACCATCCAACCCATGCCAGCATGAAAAACAGATGTTATATGATGATGATGACAATGATCTTCATAACTGATTCCTTTTCAGGTATTACTGCCATAGCTTCAATACACACCTTGGTGTTTCTGATGTGGCCTTTCAAATGTCCTTCTATGACAATATCACAGCCATCAATACTTGTGATAGCTCACACAAAGGCCACATAGAACTGTTTGTCTATTAACTCTGTTTGAGGGGCTTATACAAGGTCTTATCAAAAAGTATCGGGAATCAGGACTGGTGCTTTAAAAAAAAAAAACTACAACACATATCACTTCAACATGCCCACTGATATCCCCAGCCACAAAGATGAGATCATTGCCACTCAACTTTTGTTCATTTGGTGGGCCCGCTTGTGGGGCATAGGCAGAGATAATTGTTGTTATACTACTCTGCAAGACTAGCCTGAGCTTAAGTACTCTATCACACACTCTGACTACCTCTATGACCTTATCCACCCATTTCTCTGCAAGAAGTATGCCCACACCACCTACCCCTTCACTGTTACCTTCCCAGAAGATTTTATACCTATGTGTCTTGCCTGTGAGGAACCTGGCTGAAGGCACATTTATCCCCTCCACCACTTGACAATTGGTGTTGGTTTGTTTACATCCCCTTAACTCCAAGGGTTGATAAAAGAGCCTGATAGACTAGGTACCAGATTTTAAAACTAAGTACTGGGATCGATTTGCTCAACTAAACCCTTCAAGGTAGTGCCCCAGCATGACCATAGTCCCATGACTAAAACAATAAAACAAGTAAAAGATAAAATATAAAAAACAAATATTACAATTGTTCTGAAACAGAGACGGGTGAATGTGTTACACTTTCCTCCCAAGAATATACTTACACTGGTGCAGCGCATTAAATAATACTCACTTTTTCTAAATATCAGTGCATTTTGCAAGTCACACCTAAAACGAAATAGCTAACAGAAAATTAAAACTACCTCAGGGACTTTTCTGAGTTTCTTCTACTCTATGGTAATACAAACCTTCAGGTATCTTATCGCCATTTCAACAGCATTTCTAAATTTTGATCTTAATATTTTTCTGAATATAAGGCAGCGAGCTGGCAGATATGTTAGCACACCAAGCGAAATGCTTAGCAGTATTTTGTCTGACTTTACATTCTGAGTTCAAATTCCGTCATGGTCGACTTTGCCTTTCATCCTTTGGGGGGGGGGTCAATAAATTAAGTACCAGTTGTGTACTGGGTCGATCTAATTGACAGACCCCCCCCGCCTCACCCAAAATTTTGGGCCTTGTGATTAGAGTAGAAAAGAATATTTTTCTGATAGCCAAGTCTGGCAATGCTGGTTTCCTTTTCCAATGAAATTAATACTCAGTATCCCTTGCATAGTAAGTAGATTTTCTAAAATAATCATTTAAGTATATAACTCAACACCACCCCAATTTGGGGCGTCTATAATTTCAGCAATATAATAAAGAATGTTCAGACAGCGAGCTGGCAGAGTCATTAGTATACCAGGTAAAATGCTTAGTGGAATTTTGTCTGTTTTTACGTTCTGAGTTCAAATGCCACAGAGGTCAACTTTGCCTTTCATTCTCTCAATGTTGATAAAATAAGTACCAGTTGAACACTAGGGTTGATGTAATTAATTTAACTCTTCCCCCAAAATTTGAAACCATTATTATGAAGAATGCTCCTACAACACCAATTTATATTTAATGCTATGCTATACTTAATACAACATTATATTTAATACTTTATAATTGCAACATCACAATTAGAAAAATAAAAACAAAAAGCTTACCAAAGAGGACACAGACGGGCTTAGATCCAGGGCGAATGCAATTCTATACTGTGTGGACATGAAAATCACTTTGGTGCGTGTGGTAAGCTTGAAAGAATGTTCTTTGCCTGGCTGGAAGGTGACATAGCTTTTCTCTGGGATCACAGACAACACTATCAGTTCTTCTGATGATAAATCAGACTTGAAGTAAAAGAAAAAATGTTACACATTTTTAAAAATGACAAACATAAATGTGAAGCATTCATTTTTTTTTTTTAAATTACATGAAAAAGTTCCATTATGATTATGAAAACCAACTTTTTAAAATACTAGAATAGATTGGAAAATTCAAACATTTACATATTTATTTTTTGTTTGAGTCTCATGAAGGCAATGTGGCCGATGCTGGTGTTGCATACCTGGTATGTAAAAAGCTCCTGTCAAGCAATAGAGGCAATATTAGTATAATGAAGAATTTACTAAAATAACTTTCTCATTATTAAGCTGGGGTCGAGAACAAATTTTGATGGAAGATTATAATTTAAACTTCTTTAGAACAGTAAGTTTATGCCATAGAATCCAGGGCTGCTTCAGGTAGGTTGATTTCAAAAGAGTTAATCTGATACTACTTCTGTTGCATATAACAACAATAACATTTTCCTCTCCAAAATTTTCAAGATTCACAGTACACTTATATTTAAAACAAAATAAAAAAGGACAAATCATGAAAGGACTAAGTGTTCTGGATGTGTCATTGTTAAATAGATACTACTCTAATTACTACTGACTGTAGAGATTACATACAACATCTCTAAGTATTATCACAGTCATAAACCTTCCCAAGCAATGAGACACTTTTACTTTTCAACTGTCTTGTCTGTCAACTGTTCCATTCAAACTATTATCTTTTCAACTTTTCTGATAGGTTAATTAATGATTGAGCATGTCATCTTGCCCACAAAAATATTGTAAAAAAATTAATTAATTTGAAATTGTATTGTTATTCTGTTTTTATTTTTAAAAAAATGATATGATAAACAGAGGTACTTATTGACAACTTCTGCACTTCAAAATTTAAACATCTACAAGGTTTCATAAATGAATGTGAATAGCCACATACTTACAAGGCTTACAGGAGGTACAAATGTCATTGTGGTATTTAAATGGTTGAAATACCATGTTGCTCGGATGTTTCGTGATATCCTGTATTCTTTCTTCATCAAAAGGTAAATTTCCTTTGCTTCAGGAGCAGACTGAAAAATACAAATAACAACCAATGAGTTTTATTGCTTCCATTGTTATTCTCAATTTACCTTAAATAGGCATAGGTGTGGTTAAGAAGCTTGCTTCCCAGCCATCTGGTCTTGGGTTCATTCCACAGCACAGCACCTGGGGGTGAGTGTCTTTTACAAGAGCCTCAAGCTGACCAAAACCTTACGGGTGGATTTGGTAGAGGGAAACTGAAAGAAGCCCATCAGACATGTGTGTGTGTGTGTGTGTGTGTGTGTTTGTGTATGTACCCTTGTCTAGACAGCATAGTTGTAAATGAGCATCACAGTCATAAAGCTATGTTGTTCTTTCCAGTCTTCAGTAGAAAACATAACTGACCATAGATAAATATTACCTTGCTTGGAAACAGGTGAAGGTTGAAGACAGGAAGGGCTTCCAGCCATAGAAAAAACTGTCTTGACAAATTCAGCCAGACACATGCAAGCATGGAAAAGTAGACACTTAATAAAAATGACAATGACCCTTGATTCTGTTAGCTTATTCCAAATTTTGCTTGGTCTGTCTCTGATTATTTGGATACCTATAATCAATATTCAGTCTTACACAATCCCCAGCTCAGCAAATAAAAAGTGGAGTTATTCTTGGCTAAATACTTCTCTTGGCGCTGTTTCACCAGAATTATACCATTTGTGTTTCCAAGTCTTAGAATAGTAATTTCTAAATCTATTTTGGCATGGAACTCATTATTTGCCAAAAATCATGGAACCCACACCAGTACTTTTTACAGACAACCTCCCCACCAGCCTAATTTCATTAAGATATTCAATGAAACAAAAATTGTTTTAGAGAGAAAAATTTATGGATAACAACTTCCAGTTACTCAAGCTTGAAATCTCTCCCTCGTTCCCCCAGGCTCATACACCCCTTCTCTCACTCTGGCTCAAAATCTCTCTCACTTATTCTCCCAGAGATATCTGTTCCACGTCTCGTTCTCTGAACTTTTCAAACCACCAACACTTTGATCAAATCTCCTCCTGCATGAAGAACATATATATCTCACTTCTCCTTGTTCCAAAATCATTAAAGATGATGACTTCAACACTTATACATTTCAGGACTCTTACTCTCACATTACATCAATACTGCAAGTGCGGAAGCAGAATCTTTGTTATTCTAAACTCTTTACATGAGCTTCTTTCACCTCCTATTTGCATTTCAGACACACAGACACCCAAGTACTCTTGCTCTCTTTCTCACCATAAAACTAAATGTCTGCAATACTATATACATCTCTGCACCCATCACATCATCTAATCACTACCTCATGACTGTTCCCAGTTGAAGATGGCATCTACATGATCGTTTTGTATGAGATGCTTCAGCACTTTTCTTACATTTCAGCAACAACAAAAATATATGAATTTTCATGGGGGTTATGGCCCTTATGCATAGAATATAATTTCCAAATTTCATAAAGATCTATTCAGTACTTTTGCCATAGTTTTGGATCATTAAAAAATGACTAAAATTTGGGGGTTAAGGCCCCCCATTAGGGGGTCTTAGAATCCTCAGAGAAGTGGAAACTTTGAGAATACTTCTTGATGTGTGTCAATTACCCATGGTTGAAATTTCATCAACATTAAAAATTTATGAATTTTCATGAGTGCTCTGCCCCCTTTAAACCATCTCAAATTCAAACCAAACATACTGCATTATACCCACCCTTATGCATTGAATCTTAGTTCCAAATATCATATACAGCTATACATATAGATGTATACATATACATCTATATATATATACATGTATATATATACATCTATATATATACATGCATATATATGTACATCTATATATATACATTTGTGCAGATGTATACGTATATATATATATATGTGTATTATATATATGTGTATTATATATATGCATGTATGTATGCCTGTGTATATAGTTTCAGTATTAAAGCGAAACTATTAAAGTGAAAATATCTGACATTACAATAGAGAGATGTTATTGTTTCACTTTTGACACGTAATACTGAAATAGTGGAGGAAATATGATATTGCTGTGGGCTCGCACTAGGCAAGAAGTTAAAAACTTTTTTTGGCCTATGACACTACATGAACCCTAAGTAAGGCATGTGTAAAATTTGTATGAAATTGGTTGTGTAGTTCTCAAGTTTTAGGGATTCACACAGACAGACAGACAGACACACATTCTCATCTTTATATAGATAGATAACAGATAAGAGAGAACAGAGTCAAAAGCTTTACAGACATTGGCTGTAAGTTATGAATATTGAAACTAATAATACTCAATGTAGGTCAATGAATTGAATAAAGATGTCAGAAGCCACACTGGGTGATGCAATAGATAGCCAGCAAACGGATACTGTATAACAGCTATTTTCAGCTATTTTTGAGTCCTGGCACACTGAATATGACACTAAAGTGTTACAGGCATGGTTGTGAGGTTAACAAGTTTGCTTGGCAACCACAAGGTTTCAGGTTCAGTCCAACAACACAACACCTTGAACAAGTGTCGTCTACTATTGCCTCAGACCAACCAATACCTTGCAAGTGGATTCGATAGACAAAAACAGCATGGAAAGAGAACATTAAATGATGATGATGATGATGATGAGTATTTGACCAGTACTTATTTTATTTTCACTGGAAGGATGAGAGGCAAAATTGATCTCAGTGGCATTTGAATTCAGAATATAAAGAGTCAGAACAAAATCCATTGCTCAACTGGTTCTGCCAATCATTGACTGCTTCAGAATAATTACTTCTAATTTTGACATAAGGCCAGCAATCTTTAGGAGTGGTTAGTCAATAACACCAATCCCAGCGTTAAACTAGTACTTACTTTAGTAACTCTGAAAAAATAAAAAGCAAACTTGACTACAGTGATATTTGCACTCAGAATGTAAAGAACTGGAAGAAACTCCCCAAATCATTCCATCCATCACATTAACAATTCTGCTCGCTTGCCACTTTAAATATTGCCCATAATATTAAAGCAATGCATTTTCAATAGTTGTTTACTGTCATTGCTTCACCAAATGTAATTATGACTGTAGTTTGGATAAAACTGATTAAACATCACAGAATGATTTACTTGTTAGCAGGACAAATAAGAATAAGAAAATATTTAATTTTGTGGTGGAAGATATGTAATTCAGTGCTGAATTAACTTGAAACTAATAATCATCATCTAATGTTCATGTTCTATAGCTCTTCTCCAGAGTCTCTACCCTGTCTTCTGTACCTAGTTTAAAAGCTATATATCTGACCTCTTGGTGAGTACTATCGGCTAACTCTGATGAGCGTAAGGTTATATAATCAGATTGTTACCGAACACTCTATTGTATTCCTTGCGCGAAACCGACTGGTAAGATCAGCCGTGATAGATATATAATACTATATATTTCGGATAATATACCCACTCTATTGACTGATATATGAATACATATTTACCCTGACTTACAGTCTCTGAGACAACTCACGTGTATGTGTGTGTGTGTGTGTGTGTGTGTGTGTGTGTGTGTGTGTGTGTGTGTGT
>NC_068998.1:16710573-16712217 GCF_001194135.2 Octopus bimaculoides | reverse complement strand
GTCACTAGTCGCATGTCTCTTACTGTATCAATAATAATGTGAGCTACAAATGCCAAAATTTCTTTTTCTGTATCTCCAGAAAGAATAGATAGCTCAGCTCGTATTTCACCAGATCTGTGAGAGTTTTCGTTGAAAAAGACAGCGGGAACAATGAAACTAACGAGTGTTTTGTCTGAAGTATATCGTATACGTTTTACTAGAGGATAGGCTATAATCACTACCCAAGAAAGTTCGTATCTCTCTATTTTTAATGCCATCCATGAAAGCTACGGTATACAACGCACCTCTTACAAAAAAAAAAAAACTTTTATAAATAAATAAATACTAATGTATAGAAGATTTAGATTCCCGAGACATCTCGCAAACAGACCTCCGTTCTGAGAGCCAATTTGACAGCCAGCGAAGAAGCTTTTACATGGTCGATCGAACTGCTAAAAATGACAGCGAAATCTCCTCCAACTCACATTCTACCGTCTTAGAAAAGAAGTACACATTTAATAAGGTTATGATTTCCCCAGCACCTAGGAAAAAATCGGGTGGCCACGGTTGGAATGCACTTGATTATAAATCTGCTGCATCAGAGCCAAGCTGGAGTTTAATAAATATTTTATTTCAAACAATACTTCCAGATATACCCTCATAGTCAAAATATGTGTTGAATGGATGAGTGTAATAGTAACTATTAGCACAACCAGTGAGTTATTTATTGCATCTTTGCACCACAGGTGTCCATGCAGTAAAATACCTAAAACAAGGGGTATTTCAATATACGACGCCAAGTAGCTACAATAATAAACAACAATCACATTCTTAAGTATGAATGACTTTGAGAAAGGGGTCATACGATTGGTGAAGATATACAGTTAGGGGTGGAGACAGTAAAGATCGAAAAATAAAAGGGGCGGCAGACTAAGTACCATGTTTAACGAAATTAAAATAGCCTTTACACTTGTCCACTACCACAGCGACGAAAGAATTATATGGATGCAGACTTATTTTATTTTCTCATTAATAAAGCAGGGTGGCCAAAAGATTTTGCTAACATTTTTTTTGAAGGGGGGAAAGGACTGATGTTTGTTGCTTTGAGAACGGCCGTGATACGAACGAAGTCCACAGCACCAAATTCTATTATGAAGCGACTAGAAATAATGCACATTCGAATTCAATTTTAAGACACACACACACACATAGACACATATGTACAAAGTTTAGGACTAATCAACAAGTTGGCAACATTAAAACGAAGAAGCATAGCAATAATGAAAGTACTAGGGATAAGGTCACCATTACTTTGATGCGCGTAGTAATTAATTATACGCTGATTAATTTCCAGAGGTTTACAATGAATTCAAAAGTTAGAGAATTTTGTTTGCTTTTTCTCCAAGTTAAAAATAATGCATTTTATTTTATGACATGGTTTAACATAAAGGAGAACGTAACGGTATTAATTGCAAACCTATTTTTATGTGCGTGTGTGTGTGTGTGTGTGAAAATGACAACGCGTGTGGCTTTGATAATGTTATATAAACAAGGTGGGTTTTATAATGAAAAGCTTTCATAGTATATTTACAATGCAATAGTCACACGCGAAGGTGAATGAGTTACCTTATCAAATTATAAAGGTAATGTGAAAAATGCAAAAAA
>NC_068998.1:16708541-16710033 GCF_001194135.2 Octopus bimaculoides | reverse complement strand
AGAGAGAGAGAGAGAACGAAGTAATGAACCGATCTTGTACGCTATTAGAGTACAAGTATATTACTACTGACCAACTTTTAGTGTCGTGAACAAACTTTGTCAATGTATACATATGCTATCAGCGATATGCAACTTGCACGAACACTGCACCCCACTGAGCACTTTGCCAATCTTTATATATATATATATATATATATACACACACTCACCTGTGCGTGTGTATGTGTATATGATGTTGAATGAAAACATAGCATTTCATTAACGTGATCACAACATTCTAATTTAATTTCGTCTGCAGGACAAAACAGAACAGATAGCTGTCTTATTTATGACAGACAAATAAACACCAGAAAAGGACTTGTATCGGCATGGTACAACCTTCTGCAGAGGAATGTTACGAAATAAACATTTGCTAGACAATAAGGGAGAGAGAAGGAAAATATTGTTACTTGGTCTCCGTCAAAGCTTCTAGCTTCATCTGTTTCATCCATTGTAAGCAAGTTTGTTTTTTTCTTTTTTTAGTTTTTTTTTCTATCTTACTGAATTTCACTGGAGACACAAAACTGTGCCCAGGTAGTTTATAAATAATCCTGTTTAATATTCTCAACCCATCGAATCGTCTGAGACGACATCCATTTTGTCAATCATGTGATGACAGTAACAACATCCGCTGAACTCTCCTCTCTTACAGCACACCGGAAGTAATGAAACTTATAAACGGTATTATTTACCCGACAGATCAGCATGCAGGTAATTATTGCTCACACTATTATTATCTCAGATTCTTTAATAGTATATCTTATATATAAATATATATATATTATTTCTCTCAGTTTTCTCACTCCAGTTGAATTATCTAAGCATCATCGGTAATAGGTTTTATCCGATTCATCATTTTGCTTACATATGGATCCCATGAGAAGTTTCTGAAGCAGTTATGACTGTTATGTTCAAAAGTCGTAAAAAAAAACGTTTGAAAAACCATTTATTCAGTTCATTTTAATAAACTTCCGTTGATCTGTTCCGTTGATCTATTATACATGGTAAATTAAACGGAAAATGCTATTAAACTCTTTAGAGATAGTGTTTCGACCACTGCATCTTAGATGTGACTTGCTATTAACAATGATCTCTTTATTACCCACCAGGAGCTAAACTTGCTATTAACAAGGCTGCGTATAAATGTGTGACATAAACACGCTGCAATTTACAATACTAAAGTTGAAGCTGCGATATCTTCTAAAGTTTAAATTAAAATAAAGCTCTGCTTTTGAATTGGAGTATATCGTTTGTGCATTTTGAATTGCATGATAAAACAATCATTTTTACTGAGTACAATTTATATTTATATATAAATAGATGTAAATAAAACATAACTGGTATAGTCCATGCAAATCATGTAGCATAGTACATGTGGAAATTCGGATTTATTAATATTGTTAAATTATTTGTATTTGTTTTCTTTTCATGAAAAGTAATTGTAAACAATAAA
>NC_068998.1:16698718-16708531 GCF_001194135.2 Octopus bimaculoides | reverse complement strand
TTGGGAGGTCATAACTTTCAGTAGTTATGCCAAAATTAGAAATATTCGCTCTATCCTGTAAAAACTCGAAATAGTTTACTTTCGATATTTATTTCAACATTGAATATTGACTTTGGTTAATTTTGTTTGTTTTCATTTTACCTTACTGGATTTTGTTTTGATACTTTAGTTTAAAATGTGTATTTTGCTCTTGTAGAATTGTAAACTAACTTTATTTCTGCTTGAAATTTCGCTACATTTGTCAGCGGCCACTTCCGGTTATCAAATTTACGAGTGATCCCTTGCTTTGTAAAGCTAAATAAAATGCTAAAGCACTTTCCGTCATATTCTCACATAATTTCTCTATCCCTAACACTTCATCATATAAAGCAAAACGGGTAAACAATTGTACATTCACTTTATCGCAGTACACATAAAATTCATGAGTCTTGCTCTTGACGAAAACTTAATACAAAGAATTTCAGATGATATTCCTTAAAATGAAGCTACATGCCATTTATGGACAAACCTTAGGCGATTCAGTCCCACTGCATGACACTTTTGACAAATTTCTTCTACTATTACCCCAGGCCTCATGAGTGGATTTAGTAGATGAGATCTGAAAGAATCCCACCATAAATACATATGTGTGTGTGTTTGTCTTGATATTGCATAATTGTAGTAAAAGAGTGCCATTCATTTCCAATATTTTACCTGAACATGTCGCAACCATGGAGTAATATTTCTTTGCTTGGTGACAGGAAAGCCATCTGGCCATTGAAAATTTCACAAAATTCTATCTAACCCATGCAAGCATAGAAAAGTAGATGTTAAAACGATGATGATCATCATTATTATCAATATTTAATGTCCATTTTCCATACTGGCATGAGTTGGATGGGTTGACAGTAACAGGCAAAGCCAGGGTCTGCACCAGGCTCCATATTCTGTTTTGGCTTGGTGTCTACAGCTGGATGCCTTTCCTAAAGCCAACCACTTTACTGAGAGTAGTGGGTACTTTTTACATGTCACCATCACCAGTGCTTTTTACATGATACCAGCATCCACATCAATGCTTTTTATGTGGTACCTTGGCTTTAGGATCTCAATTCTGTTGTGGTGGCTGGGTCTTCTCGAGTACAGCAATGTGCCACATATCTCGGTCTTCTGTTATCTCCTTCGTAAGGTTCAGCAATGATGATGATAAAGAAAGTGGGAAACAAATATTAAAATAGTGAATGGAAACAGATTATTTTGCAAATTTGGATATTTACATATCCTTTAATATCTTTTATCCTTTCTTTTGACAAGAAAAAGGCTTCATAAAATATGCTTTAACAAATATTTTTCATTTGATTTTCATAGCGAGAAGAAAAACAGTTAGAAGCTGCTTTAGATACAATCACACAAAGAATTTCTGATTTGAAAAATTGTATTCACAGTTTTCTGATGAAAATAGAGCATGAATATGCTTCAATGTCATGGTGAGTAATTTAATTTTTCCAGTTTTCTCTTTTTAAAGGAAAATGGAGCTCATGGCTGTTGTTTAACCACAAGTCAGCCCTGATCAAACTGACTTCTTATCAAAAGTGTTCCAGTTGTGATTATCCCATAATTTTATTTATATCTACAATTGCACTATCTAATGTGTCCTTTCTTTTCAGTTATTTTCATTTGGCTGAGCAACAATGAAGAGATTCTCTTTGAAGACTCTATTTTCATCATTTTTATATCTATTTCTGCATGCTGAGTTCATGTAGGTCTATTGATTTCTTTAATACTTCTACATTTGTTATATCAACAACCAAATGACGAATATCAAAACATGTTTTTATGCTGACATAGGTTTCATGTGTTATCGCTGTCCAATTCAGTTCTTATTTGGAGTTACTTCAGTTTTGGACAGGTCAAAGGATCACGTCTTGCCTTTTCAATTCATTTTGGCATGATTTCTATGACAGGATACCCTTTTTAACATCAACCACTTAACAAAGTGTACAAAGAGCATATTATCATGACATAAGCACAACAGAAGTTGTCATGTTCTCAACAAAACTAAAGAATCCCCTGTGTCCTATGTTGTCTCTGTTTAATTGCCAGCCACTTTACAATGGGTACTGGCTACATTTTATCAGGTTACCAACACTAGAGAAGTTACCATGTCTCCCTGCAAGGCTAAAATGTCTTCTTTAATCTATATTGTCTCTTTTCTTCTTGAGGGAAACATCATCATCATTTAGTGTCTGCTTTCCATGTTGGCATAGGTTACACAAAGTTAACCAGTTCCCACACCGGGAATCAAACTCAGGCTACCTGGGTGAGAGTCGGGAATCCTACCCACTAGACTACATGGGAAACATGACAGGGAATATGAATAGAAGAGTGATGACCAATAAGATGGAGAAGAAGAAAATATGAGTGGTACAGGAGAGACTCAGTGGTATAATGTCAGGCAAATTACAGTGAAACACTTTGCATAGTGTCATGTTAAGTGATGCAATGTGATTTAAGTCCTGGTAATATATCTTCTGGGTAAATAAAAATCAGGATAACGAACATCAATAAATATAAAGACAATATAAAATTGACTGCAACATTTATTCCAACACTAAATGGAAATACAGCAACTAGCATAACGTGAAAAATCTGTTAAATACATTACATAGTTTCAAAGTGTTTCTCGAAAATGAAGATGAACATTGGAAAAAAATGCTAAGCATTGCATCAAGAAATTCCTGCTACAGTTTTGCTCTTGCTGAAGCTACAAAGTGGAATAAACTGCTCTCATGTCAATCCAAACCCACCTTCCTAAGGAATAAGCAGGGAAAAAGCTTCCCTTAAATAGCTGATGTAGGGACACCTGGTTAGTCTATCACATTAAGGGGTGGACAGCCCACGTAAAGCTAAATGAACTTGACCATCACGTTATGAGCCAAAATGGGTATCTAAAGGTAAGGAGGCAAAATGCAGATACCTAAAGGTAAAGAACAATCATGCCTCTGCTACACACCTTTCATAGTGTCTGGTACTTTATGTAGTTGGTATTAGTCAAATAAGAAAATGATTTTATATTGTTGCAAGTTAAATAAACACTTTGACTTTTGGTTTTAGAGAGGAGATTGAAGAAAAATAGCACAATATGATGGGATAGCAATGAAGTTGTGTTGTGCTAAGAGAGAGAGCAGGTGACAGTAATGGATGTGGATGATGATAACTGGTAAATATCAATGAAGAGTTACTTGGGGTAGAGATGGTTAGCAGAAAGGGGTGATGTTATTGAGTGCCAAATACAAACATATCCATTTCCATTCCTTTTTACTTGGGAATTGTTGTGGATGAAAGGAGTTGAGACATAAAGTGAGATGGTGAGAGAGAAGCAAAGTTGGGATGAAAGATGGATTCAATATAAACAGTGACTTTATTTCACAGGTGATGTGGTACAGTGAATAGATTAGGAGAACAAAGAGAGACTTAATAGGAATATATTAGACAAGAGACCTAATTATATATACCCCAAACTTCATCACCACCATCATTAGTTTAATGACCATTTTGCTATGTTGGCATTAGTGGGCACGTACTCTCCAGTACCATGAGTCTCCTATTATGATCTTTTTGTCATCTCTTTCATGTTGTTCAGTTTTTTTTCATTACTTTGTTTCCATGTCTTCCTACATCTCCAATATTCCTGAACAGGTTTCAACTTTGCTTTTTCTTTTTCTTCTCTCTTTTTCCAGGCCAAATGCACTTGATAATTTTGCCTTGCTCTCAGGACAGCTGAATTCATTGACACGATTATTAAAAAGTGAAAAAATCCCACCTTTGAAGAATTATGTCTTGCTTCCACTTGCTCTTTCTCCAGATAAAGATCCAGAACTTGAAGTAACTTTTTAATGTTTCTAAATATTTGAAAGCAACTGTTCATCATATATATGAAACTATAGTCTTGATTGATAGCTCCTTTCTTTTAATGTTATTTTTAACCCTCTGTTCTGAAAATTTATTTCAAAATTTTACAAATGCCATACAAGAAATGTTTTAAACTCTGTTGTGAACTTATTCATCATAGTCCTCGAGGCAATAACAGAGGAATTCAAGACAGGTTGCCCCTGGGAGCTCCTCTATGCTGATGACCTGGCCCTCATAGCAGAATCACTACCAGAACTATAGAAGAAATTTCAAGTGTGGAAGCAAGGTTTAGAACCGAAGGGCCTTAGAGTCAATGTTGCAAAGACCATCCACACATGGCCAATGCCAGCGCCGCCTTGACTGGCTTCCGTGTCGGTGGCACATAAAAAGCACCAACCGATCGTGGTCATTGCTAGACCCCTCTGGCCCCTGTGCCAGTGGCACGTAAAAAGCACCCACTACACTCTCAGAGTGGTTGGCGTTAGCAAGGGCATCCATCTGTAGAAACACTGCCAGATCAGACTGGAGCCTGATGCAGCCTCCTGGCTTCCCAGACCCCAGTCGAACCGTCCAACCCATGCCAGCATGGAAAACAGACGTCAAACGATGATGATGATGTTGACTGTATGTCAGCTAATATTTTTTCCTCTCTGTTTATTTAATTCTACAATGGCTTTTGCATATTAAATATAATGACCCCCTACTTACCTACTAATGAGGTAATGAATATAATTGGCATTATAGGATTATTTAATTTTAAGAAATCTCGTTTTTCTGAACTAACAAATAAACCTTTATGTGCATTATTTAGTAATATATAGTGAGAGCGATACCCACACATGACCTGATTTTACAATGGGATTTTTTGAACATCAAATGGCTATGAAGATCCATCTAAGAAAAATAAGAATGAAAAGGGTCAGTAGCTAAAAGATGATTGAGAACCACAGATCTAAATGAAATGCATATATACATGAAGTACATATATATATATATATATATATATATGCACACACAAATACATATGTCATTTTGTATATTTATACATTTGTAAATGAATTAGTGTACACTTATTTACACAATAACTTCAAATGACATTTAAAATTAGAAATAAACACATGGGATGAATTGATGTGATCTTTAGACAACCTGCCACATCTGTAATAATAGATTTACTATATGTAGGCACAGTTATATGCTTACATAACTGTGCATACATGAATATGAGTAACAAAGGAGTAAACTTGACTACACAGTTGGATAGAAATTGCTCAGCAATTTAAGAGTTTTTAACTTCTTTTACTGTATTGTCTTTTGTAGAAACTAACTGAAGGCCGATTAATGATTTTCAATCATGAAGTTGTTCCTGTATACCTTCGAACCAAACCAGAACCTGAAGTTGAAGAGAAGTTCAATGAACTTACCTGTCGGTTAGGCCCTAGCAGCCATGATACAACACAGGTAAGACGAGAGCATGGTTGTTTTTGAAAAATAATGTTTTCTTTTTTTTTTTTTTCTTTGTTTGTGTTTAGTATCAATTTCTTTAAGAAATATAATTACCATATCTGTTCTTGTGTAAGTCACACTATTTTATATTTGATTTAAAAAAACAAAAAACTGGGGTGCAACTCAGACATAGGGCAAAGCTAAAACTATGTAAGGAAAAAATTTTGTTCCAAGATTTAACTCTAAATTAGGGAGGCAACTTATTCACAAGAAAATTTGGTAGCTTGTATTAATATATAATTACTACAGTTAAGGCAGGAAGCTGGCAGAATCGTTAGCACACTGGGCAAAATACTTAATGGTAGTTCACCGATCTTTATATTCTGAGTTCAAATTCCACCAAGGAATCAGCTTCATCCCTCCCCCAATATTGCTGGCTTTGTGCCAAAATCTGAAACCAATATATAATTACTACAGTTAACTAGTACTAGCTACATAGATCCCAGGCTTCATGAATAGGGCTTCAATGCAATTTGCTTGACACAGAAAGAGCTGCAAACTCTAACCTCAAATATATTACTAATACATCTTCAATTTTATGCCTTTGAAATCTACTGGCATTGTCATGATTAGAAACCTAAATGGACTAGACATTTCCTCAAAGCCTGTAAGAGTTTTTACTATTGAGTAGCTGATGGCAGCTTTGTGTTTTCAGTGAAGATACAAATCAAGTTTAATCTAACTTTTCATTCCAGCATATCAACAATTAGATCATATAAAATACATTTACTTAAATTGTCTCCTGTCATCTTATGACAAACATTCCTAGCAATAAAATATCAATTCTCAATACATCAACAAAGGAACCTCTACATTGTGTTATGACTCGGTAACAATAGCAGTCAAATTCACTTCAGATCATACATCACTATCTTAAAATGGAAGTTCCGGACAGTAGTTCTAGAAACATTGTCTGAAAAGATGATGTTATGATCATAGCTGGTTCATTTTCATTATAGATTTACTTCAGCAGGGCTGTCCTGAGGCAAAACCACAACAACATCAATTATATTCCGATCTTTTTTGTGGTTTTAAACATTATTGCGCCTGATACGGAATCCTTGACATATAAGTCAACATATTTTAGCTGTACATCGTTTTAACTTGATTCAGTAGTTTTGAGAAGCAGGTAAGATTTCTAATCAAAGGAATATGAATTAGTGTACCATAACAGATAATAACTAACTTAATTTCAACATTTTTTTGTTTCCAGCTTGTCCACATCTTTTTTGGTGCTTTATCATGGCATGAAATTTGGTTCCTTTAGATTCTCTATTACCACTAACACTAAAATATATATCTCCATGTGGTGCACCAGCATGACCGCAGCCACTTGGCTGAAACACATAAATAAATAAAATAAAATATATATATAACAAAACAAACAAAGCAGGAAATTGGAAATTTTTTGCTATTATTAATCACCATTACATGCATTTCATTTGCTAATAGGAGTCATAGAGTTTAACATGTTAGATGGACATGTAAGGAATTTCCTATTAGAAATTGTCCCACCCATGCCAGCATGGAAGACAGACGAATTTTACCTAACTACCTATATTGTGTATGTGTACATGTATATATGTATGTGTGTATATATATATGTGTGTGTGTGTATTTAAAGAAAACAGAAAATGGAAATAATATTGATGAACAACAATTGATTTGCATCAATTTTTATTTATTAATTATTTACAAAAAGACTGCATCCCATCTAATAGCCATCTAGCAATCTTTTTGTAAATAATCAATAAATAATAATTGATGAAAATCAATTGTTGTTCATCAATATTATCTCCATTTTCTGTTTTCTTTAAATTTTGATTCCTGATAAACTCCTGTTTATCCTTCTTTGCCTATAATTTATGAGCATAACATGTTTTCCCATGTTTAAATATAGGTAATATACTGATAGTATAATGGATATTTTTATCCCTTAGACAATTATTTTAACATCTAACTCCGCTAGCCTTATATATATGTGTGCATATGTATATATATATTTATGTATGTATATATATATACTTGTATGTATATATATATATGTGTGCACACTTGAGTGCATGCATGTGTGTGTGTGTGTGTGCGCCCGTGCATGTAACATTAAAGAATTGGGATTTGGAATTCGGGTAGGTACTTTGTGAGTACTCTGATATAATCCAGATCTGGCTAACCAGATCGAATGATGAGGCGTATTCAGAATCGTTTAAGATAAACAATTGAACTGTACTTCACTCGATTGGTAAAGAGTTCACATCATTGCATTTCATACAACATACAGAGTGTATAACAAAGCATCTAATTCCAATCCAATACGTTTCTGCGATGATAAGTGTCCTAATGTGTGTGTGTGAATGTATGTATGCAAGTTATGTGCATGTTTTTGTCTGTGTGTGTGTGTGTGTTTGTGAATGCATATGTGTATATGGAGTGAGCCAAAAAAAATTACTTTACCATAATTTGATATTATTTATAGACCTCCTTAGTGAAGGCGCGTGGCTGTGGTTAGAGCGTCAGTCTCACAATCATGAGGTAGTGAATTCGATTCTAGGACTGTGCTGTGTATTGTGTTCTTAAGCAAAACACTTTATTTCATGTTGTTCCAGTTCACTCAGCTGTAGAAATGAGTTGTAACATCACTGGTGCCAAGCTGTATCAGCCTTTGCCTTTCCCTTGGATAACATTGGTGGCATGGAGAGAGGAGGCTGGTATGCATGGGCGACTGCTGGTCTTCCATAAACAACCTTGCCCGGACTTGTGCCTCGTAGGGGAACTTTCTAGGTGCAGTCCCACCTCTTATGTGTTCATAGCTTACATTGGGTACATCTTATGGAGTTTCTACCTACACCTTTTCTACAAATCGAGCAGGGCCACCTACCTGAGGGTGTGTGATGAGTTCGCCTTCCTACTTACTAGAACTTTGGTCTTTGCTACATTGACTCTAAGGCCTTTTGATTCTAAACCTTGCTTCTACACCTGAAATTTCTTCTCCACTTCTGATCGTGATTCTACTATAAGGGCCAGGCCATCAGCATAGAGGAGCTCCCAGGAACAACCCACCTTGAATTCTTCTGTTATTGCCTGGAGGACTATGATGAATAAAAGGAGACTGAGAGTTGATCCTTGGTGGATCCCTACTTCTACCCAGAATTCTATACTATACTCATTGCCAATCCTAACCTTACTAACGGCATCTCTGTATAGAGCCTGTACAGCCCTTATTAACCATTCATCAATCCCCAGTTTCCACATTGCCCACCAGATAAGGCATTGGAGGACCTTGTCAAAGGCTTTCTCCAAGTCCACAAAAGTCAAGTATAGGGGTTTATCTTTAGCTAGGTATTTCTCCTGCAGTTGTCGAACCAGGAATATAGCATCAGTGGTGCTTCTACCCAGCACAAAAACGAACTGCATCTCATCTAAGCAGACTCTCTCCCTAATGAGATGGACTATGACCCTCTCCATGACCTTCATCACCTGATCCAGCAGTTTGATACCCCTGTAGTTATTTCTATCTAAAGCATCACCTTTACCCTTGTTGCAGTTGACTATAGTGCTGTTATGCCAGTCATTGGGTATGACTCCATCATAAACTACATGGTTTACAATGCAGGTAACTAGGCCATAGCCCACACCACCAGATGTTTTAAGCATCTCAGCAGTGATTCCTGATGGGCCGGGGGCTTTTCCTGTTGTCAATGGTCTACGCTCTATTGGGAGTGTAGGGCTTAAATGAGTAGGATGATATGGTCTAATGACTGGAACCAGTAAAAGAATAATTTGATGATGTGTAGAAAATTGTCTCATTATTCCTGACTATTTAACAAAAGCCCTCTTTTGATTCCTATTGCCGTATATGTATTTATTTTTCTCCATATAACCCTTACTTGTCCAAACTGTGTAAATAAAACGAATGTTATTTCTTTACTGTATTTCTTTGATGCAGCCTTACATGCTGTACAGCCAGGTAAGTTGTACTTATGTCCTATATGTTGTTTTAGTCATTGTCTGCTTGTGTCTTGTCTCCCATTCGACAGCAACAGGTCAACTATGAAACATTGACTTAAGTTGTTAAAAAAAAAAACAAAAAAAGAAAACCTCTTCTTGATCCAGACTTGCTGAACTAACATTACTCTCTCATATTGTGCATGCTTCTCAGATATTTGTACCGTACTCTGTCCTCATTGTATCTTTCATTTCTTTCTTTATCCTCTTTGATGGTTTCTTATATTATGGCTAAAATGTTTCTCTAAGTATACATTTCTATGTTAATAGAAGCCATTATGTGTCTTACAGACAGTTATGTAATTTCCCCATCCATATGTATGTATGTGTGTGTGTATATATATATATATACATATATATATATATGTGTGTGTGTATATGTGTATATATATATATATATATATACATATATAT
>NC_068998.1:16682667-16698698 GCF_001194135.2 Octopus bimaculoides | reverse complement strand
ATATATATATATATATATATATATATATATATATATATATATATATATATATATATATATATATATATATATAAATACACACATATACATACACATATATATATATTCATCTGTGTTGTTTTACTTAAAAATTATATTGCATGATTTCCTTTATGAAAAATCATTTCTCAACTTTCTGCAAGCCTTTATAAGATTTAATTCTTTATGCAAATTTCCTTATAGCTTATTGCTTAACATTATAAATTGTTTTGGCCTCATTGCTAAGATACAGAGAACATCTATTAAAATGAGAACGATTTGACGATTCTAAAAACATTATTGCTTTCCTCAATATTTGGTCAAGTTGAGATTGCAGCATTATTAGTCTTAATAGCAACAGAAAATCAAAATACTTTTTATCAGATTATTGACTGTTATACAATGGTTTATTCATTCATATTTGTGTCTTTAGTTGTTATTGTCAGAACATTTTGGCCATTGTATTCTTAAGTCTGCTTCATGTAACTGCCATATTCGGTAATGTTCTCAGAATTTCAAACTGAATCTTTTATTAAATCTACAGAGTTGGATCATTCTCTTGCTATTGTCCATATCAAGAATAGTCTCCTTCTTACTTCTAATACTACCAGTTCATTCCACTTGCACCAAAGTATTAATAGTTTGATTGATGCTGGGATTGAACTTATGCCCACTAGTTAAACTACAACATTTAAGATTTGACACTTAACACTTATATTCACTAACCCATCGGGACACCGAAAAGTAATATCACAATTTTTGCAAAGTATTTTAGGTTCTATGGTTGAAAATAGATCATATTCTCAGAAGAGGAAAAGTCTAACATTCAGAAGCTAAGATGTGCAACAGCACTCAAATTTTAATGCTGTTGCAACATCTTAGCTTGTGAATGTTTTAGCACTGGTAAAATTCTAGTAGACCTGAATGAGTCAAAATCTAAAGCGGTTAAGTTTGTTGAATAGAGTGGGTGAGTAGTAATTTTTAACCTCAAGGCCTGATCTGTTTTATTGGTTATATGGCTCTGAAAATTACTAAATGATACATTTTCTGTTGATTTGAACTTTTTCTTTTTTTTGCACAGAGCTTGATTCACACATCTTTCACAAGGCCCAGTCCTTGTTAAGGTGTGATGGCTTGCATACCTTAAAGACTCTGAATGCTATGCCAGCAGAATGTGAGCTCCTGGTAGAGCCTTCCATGCTGTACAGATCAAAGGATAGTGGTCAGATTAATATGGAACCCCTCTCCCCAAAGGTAAAACTGGGGTTGCATAGACCCCCTACCTAGAAAAAAGGCTAAGTTAGAGAAACAAAAAAAGACAACTGAGAGTCAAGAATAATAAAGAAAAATCGTTAATGATTTTTAAAATTTTTTATAAGAAAGTCCCCAAACAAAGCAAGAAGCCACTTAGTGCATGAGACCAGTCAGCCGGCACAGGAGCCAGTCAGGCAACACGTCATCAGCCATGGACTTCACTTGGCTCAACAGGTCTTCGCAAGGGCAGTTTATTGCCCAATGATTGAAAGGTACTCCTAAATGGGCCGGTTATGCTGCACTGGCATAGGCCACGGTTATGGTCTCACTTGGCTTGCTGGGTCTTCTCAAGCACAGCATATCTCCACAGGTCTCGGTCACTTGTTATTGCCTCCATGAGGCCCAACGTTCAATGGTCATGCATCACCTTCAAACGTTGGGTGCCTATGAAATACTCACCTATGCTGCTTGTTAACTCAATTAGCAGGTCATTCAGTTGATTGAAGAAGTATATGCTCATACTTTGTCCATCATATATGTTTATACACACATAACAAACATTCTTATCCAACTACTTGTAAAGTTCATTGTTGATTCAACATCCCAGAAAATTACTCCAATCTCTGACTTGCAGACATGCCATGCTTTTCTCTCTGACTCTTCTGCACCTACTTCAGTGGCCTCTGCTGTTTGAGGCTGGTTGGTTTTGTACAACCTCCACTCGGGTACTTGAAACTCACTTATCTTTTCTCCTCCTATTGTCCATATTATTTCCTCCCCAGACCTCACGCTAACCATTCTATTCAGATCTAATTTGGGAACTCTCTATCTCTCTCTCTCTCTATCTCTCTCTCTCTCTCTCTTATATATATATATATATATATATTTGTCCCACAGCCGTCAGCTGTTCAAGAGAAATAAACTGTATAAATCTCACTGGTTTTGGATGCCCTGCAAAGTCAAGTAAAAATACGACTGTTCTTTCTCTCAAAATATGTGGCCTTCTTGCCTCTAGAGATCAGTATTGGTTAATGTCACATAAAAATGAGACAGTCATGTAATCAATCATTACTTTCATTTAATTAATTAATTTTTTAAAAACTTTCTGCTGTAAATATGGTTTAGTCATTTAAAGATCAGATCACTGATCAGAGAGATTGATAGTGCCTATCCTGTCACCAGAACTGTGCTGTGACCAGAGTCTAGATACTTAAAACTATGGCTTCCTATGCCAATATATCTATTAACTGGATTTAGCCCTACTGGCATTAAGAGAGTGTAACTCTAAGCTCTACTGATAGCAGAATGTAAGTCCAGCATTATAAATTATCAAAACACTTGTTGATAGTAAGGGTGTGTCCATAACAATGGACCTACAGGCTACATCTTTTCATGTCTTACCATGAGGAAATATTACTTTGCTTGGAAACAAATATAGGCTGGTTGCAGGAAGGGTGTCCAACCATAGAAAATCAGTCTCAATAAACTTTATCCAACCCATGCAAGCATGGAAAATTGGATATTAAAATGAAGAGGATAGTACATGCTACCAAATTACATTCACTTGTAAATAAAAGCTATGGTTTTATGCATTTGCTGCTACTCATAGCAAAAAACTGCACTTTCACGTGTAAATGTACCTGTTTAAACTGTGCTTCTGATATTTAACCTTTTAGCATTTAAACTGGCCATATCCAGCCCAAATATTCTAACCATTTTATGTTCAAACTGGCCAGATTTGGCCTCTCACACCTACCCTACAGTGTCATTCTAAAGATATAAACAATCACATCATCAAATTCTCAAAGCTACAAGAGAATTCGCAATTAATTCAAAACTATGTGAATAAATAAGCACTTCATTTGATAGAGTAAGCCAAACACTAAAGGTTTAAAATGTTTTGATTGTGAAAACAAACTCAGTTGGTGGGTTGATGCTAAAATCACTTTGTTGTAGCTCACTTTCTTAAGTAATAGATTCTAGAAGAAAATCTCCAGCATCAACTGAAAGTGTAACTGAATTTTAAGAATTTTTTTTTTTTTTTTCCAAGCAGTTTTAACTGAAATGTTTCACCAAACTGTGTCAGGAATTTCTGACCCACATTAGCTTTGATAGTCCTCAGTTTCATGCCAATGATGTTGTAGTTGGGTGGTCTTTTAGTGGTTTCTGTTAAGGTGCAGGAGTCTGCAAAGAAAAACTTCTTATATAGTCTGTCGTTCAGCACAGTAGCAGTGGCCAGCAAAACCTATCTTACATTGAGCAGTAATGATACAAATTACTGGGCGTAGCTGGACACTGGTGATTTGGCATGGCTGACTGGACATTGAACCTGCTTTGGTGACAGCACTTTTTGGCACTGGAGACAAACACACACAGACATGCAAAACTGTACACATACAAACAGAGATAGGGGAGAAAGAGAGGGATATTACAATTTATTAATTGAATGTGATTGACCTAAACACACTTTCACCTCAGACAGTGTGAGAGAATGAGAGAAACATTAAAACGTCTAATGTCAAATAAGTCAGCATCAACCCAGTGACACCAAAACAGCTGTGTCAAAATGTCTCATACACTAGAGAGATGGATGGAATGTATCCATGAATTTCCGCTTTGGTCTTGTACTCACCAATGAAATGTTTTCAAGCCCTTGTGAGAAGCCTAGTGCGCATATCAACAAGGCAGTTTTGAAGCTCCTTCTTCGTAGTCCGTGTTATGGTGAATGCTACATTTTACATAAGTAATACATAGCATTTCACCATTAATAAGAGTAACACCATATTTTACTAATGTGTTTATAACTTGTTTGCTTTTGTTTTGACAGGGCAAAGGAATAAAGAATGAAAACATGTTAGTTGAGGACGCGACAGTAACTAGAGTGAGTTGATTGGAAACTAATTTATTTGATTTCTTTTTTACATATTTACTTATTCACCTATTGTTTGTAGAAAGCTATATTATATAAATTATTTGGAAGTGTTATCCTGTTTTTTTTGGGGGTTTTTTTTCCTTTTTCTTTCATTTATATTCTTACATATTTTATTTAAAATTAAATGCTTAGCAATTTATGGTGTTTTTTTTTTTGTTTTTTTTTTAAAAGATATTAGTATTATTATGGCAGAATCAGACAAAATGCTTGGCAGTATTTCTTCTGGTTCTTTAAATTTTAGGTTCAAATCCTTTCAAGGACAACTGTATTTTTCATCTTTTTGGGGTGATAAAATAAAGTACCAGTCAAGTACAGGGGATGACGTAATCAACTATCTCCATCACCCCTCAAAATTGCCAGCCTTGTGCCAAAATCTGAAACGATAACTACATTTCTTAAGGTGGCAAACTGGCAGAACTGTTGGAGCAACAGACAAAATGTTTAATGACATTTCTTTCAGCTCTTTATATTTTGAGTTCAAATACTACTGAGGTTGACTTTGTCTTTCATTCTTTTGGTGTCAATAATATAAAATGCCAGTCAAATACTGGGGTAAATATAACCAACTAAACTCCTCCCTCTGAAATTTCTGGCCTTGTGCCAAAATTTGAAACAATTGTTATTATTTTTCTCTTGGGTACTTTCTACTTAACAGTCAAACTCTTAACTGTAAAGTAGGCTTGGTACCTGTTCTCGGACAAGCAGAGTGAGGCAAAAAGAATTATATAGTTTGTTTTAGTTGCAACATATTCATTGTGGTAATATTTGAACACATAGCCATGATGTTACAGACAATGAATTGACAAAATCCTATGTGCATCAGACGAAATGCCTAGAAGTATTTACTCTGGCTTCTTGCCTAACTGAATTCAAATTCCATTGAACTCAGCTTTGCCTTTCATCCTTCCCTGGTGTTTGTGGGGTTTTGGATCGATCAATAAAACACCAGCCTTTGGCAGTGGATCAGCAGAATTGTTAGTGTCAAGCAGAACGCCTTGCTATATTTGTTGACTCTGTGTTCAGAAGCAATGCCATATTTGTTGGCTCTTTGTGTGGTTTGAGTCAGTGCTATATTTGATGACTCTTTGTGTTCGAGTATATGCTGTATTTGTCAAGTTTTTGTGGTCTGAGTCAATGTAGTATTTGTTGGCTCTTTGTGATCTGAGTCAGTGCTATATTTACTGTCTCTTTGTGTTTGAGACTATGCTGTATTTGTTGACTCTGTAGTCTGAGTCAAATCTCACTGGAACTTACTTGGATAGTGGACTTAATTTAATGTCAACAGTATCTGGTCTCTGAGTACCTTTAGTCTATCATAAGCATTTGGACCAGATTTATAGTTTGAGGATAGCTTCCTCCCTTCGGTCTTCAGAACCTATTCCCTTTAATACTGCCTAAAGACATAGATACTGTCTTTAATAGTGCCTATTAAAGGGCACAATTAATGCTCTTCCTCCTGACTAAAGTGATGGTGGAAGGGTTTGTATTATAATGGTGACACATAAAAGGCTACCAGTACTCTCTGTGGAGTGGTTAGTGTTAGGAAGAGCATCCAGCCGTAGAATCCAAGCCAAAACAGACTGGAGCCTGGTGCAGCCCTCCAGCTTAGCAGTTCCAATCAAACCATCTAACCCATTCCAGCATGGAAAATGGATACTAAATGATGATGACGATGATGGGCATTGGTCCTTCTCTAGAAAACAAAGGCAAAACAAAGAAAGTCATTGAGAGAGAATTTCAATAACAGATAAGGGTTACTATATAAAAACATGTTTGAACATCTGTGATTTCAGCACACCTTTTGAACAAAATAGATTCCAGTTAACCCATTACCTACCAGTGATCTCATATGAGATCACTTAAAAATTACAAATTTCGTAATTATCTGTCAATATTTACACATATCTAACTTTTTTGCTATATCTACTAGGTATATTTCTCTGATATTCAAATGAGGTTTGCTAATTTTTCACCCAATATCTCGCTTATTTCTATTTAAAATGTTATTTTGATCATTCCAGTGTGTTTCTAAGGCTGTTTTATGCTAGAAATCAAAGTTTCATAAAAAAAATTCCAGTTAATAGAATTATGGGAGGTAATGGGTTAAAACAGTAAATGTCTCTGGTGAAATTATTATTGTATTTCAAAAGATTAGAGAGTAATGCCATCTGGATACTTCAGTTTTTTTTTTTTTTTTTTTTTTTTTTTTTCAGAAACAATTAAATTCTCTAAACAAAATCACCAGCAACATCATTGACATCATCAATTCTGCTCGAGAAGAATGGGAAAGCGAAGCAAGTAAGTATGGGAGGTATTATATGGGTATGGATATGAGCTGAAGAAAAATTATGTAAAACTAACAACTGCAACAAAACTTATGAAATTTAATTGATACTTAGGTGCAGGAATGGCTTTGTGGTTAAGAAGCTCACTTTACAAACCACATGGTTTCAGGTTCAGTTCTGCTACACACCACTTACTATGTAGCCTTAAACCAATCAGTGCCTTATAGACTGAAACTGATATATATATATCATGGACTCTCCCATCATTAGACAATGCATGAGGTTTCTGCAATTTCTTGCTGAACAACTACACAGATGATTTGCTTATAGTGGATCAAATGTTTGTGTTCACATAAGCTCAATCCCTCTATCATTCTATCATATTGACTTTACTTGTACAAATGCACCATGTGCCACATGTCAGATGACGAAATGCTTGCAAAGCAATGTGAAATGAAGTGCTTTGGTCAAGAACATAATGCAACGCCCGATCTGGGAATCAAAACCACAATCTCACAATCAGGAGTGCAACTCCCTAACCACTAAGCCATATCTCTTCATACACACACACATATATTCAATTTTATTTTCCAATCAATATAATTATCAATGCAGAACAAACGTAATAAAATTGTCTTTTCTCCTGGCTTTGCACATTAAGAAGGGAGATTAGTTATCAAAGGTAATGATAATGTTCCCAGATTTGATATGTTTTACCAACAACCTGGTAACTTTTCTGGAGCACCACAAACTCATCAGCAGCTGAGATCTGAACTGATAAGATACAGGTCAGTAGTATTGCACTACCAGCTATCTTATCTATTTGGGTCATATTGATAAGGTACCTCTGACACTTTACCTACTTGGGCCATTTTGTCTTTATATTGCTGTCATCTAATGGAAATGAATTTTACTTACTTTTTGGACTTCAGATCAGAAATCGGCACAGCCACAGACATCTTCAATGGCAGATACCAATACTCTAATTCAGGCCATCACTGTTGGGAAAGGTCTCAAACAACCAACACCTCGACGTTCTGAGAATTCTCATCAGAATAACAACATTAATACTCAGCCACAGACTCAGAAGCCACCAGGTAAGTTACCTCACATTTTCATTCTTTTAACCTCTTAAATACATGTTGTGTTATGTACTATTATATAGGCGCAGGCTGTGTGGTTAAGAAGTTTGCTTCCCAACAACACAGTTTTGGGTTCAGTCCCACTGTGTGGCACCTTAGGCATGTGTCTTCTACCTTGGGCCAACCTTAGCCTTGAGATTTGGTGGCTGGAAACTGAAAGAAGCTTGTCGTGTATGCGTGCTCTCTTGTTTTGACATCATGTGAATGTGTAAATGAATATCAGTCATTTCTAAACACACGTCAAGCCATGAGGAAATATTACCTTGCTTGGAAACAGGTGAGCGCTGGCAACAGGAAGGGTATCTGTCTGTAGAAAATCTGCCTCCATAAACTCCAACCAACCCATGCAAGCAGGGCAAAGCCGACATTAAAATGATGATGATGATCTTTCAGTATGCAGAACCACTGGTCATAATGCCAACAAAGAATGTGAATATTATGACCATTTTGCTCAAGTGGTGACTTGCTTGGAATGTCAGCTTTCATGCATCATATGCACATGCACACCACAAGCTTCCTGCAGTTTCTCTCTACTAAATTCACTCATGTTTTTGCCTGACCAGGGCTGTAGTAGAAGATACACTGCCAAGGTGCTATGCAGTGAAACAAAACCAAAACCAAACCCGTGTGATTGTGAAAGTAACCAAATTAAACCATGTTGTCTTAAAAATACACCTTCAATGATGTAGTCTAGAAAAGGCAGGATAATTGCAATTGGAGAGCTTTTGATTATAGACCTGCTTGTTCCAGGTTCACCAGGGACTAAGTAGCAACATCTAGTTGTATTTTCTATTGCAAACAAGTCAACATCAAAATAAAGGTGGAATCTGTTGCCAGTTAAGTTAGTCTTAAAAAGGTTCAGCAAAGCATAACATGATTGATTTTTTCATATTTATGGTCATAATCTGTGTTCTTAAAAACTACCCCTTGTTTTTTTTATATATTTCCAGCTTCTGCCAATATTTCTAAAGCTCCAAGCACTATCAAGACTAACATCAAAGCAGCCTCCAGTCATCCTTACCAGCGTTCCTGAGGTAGTATTTGAAACTGTATGCAAAGAAAGAAAAAAAACTGCACATCTATAACTCAACAGATATTACTACAGTATTTCTGACTGCTAACTTAATGAAGGTAACAGAAAAAGAGGATCTATATAAAAAAAACCTACTGCACAGTGCAGCAAACTTATTTTTAATTAAATTATTGATTCATTTTGTTCCTTCTCTAAATTTTTTAAAATTTATTTTAGGGAAAACAATCTTTCCTTGAATATTTTGTAAACATTTTTTTGTTTTTAATTCAATAAATTTAGCATTTTTTTTTTAACTGATGTTTTTATTATTTTGGAAAATGTTGAACAAGCACAGGTGTGGCAGTGTGGTAAGAAACTTGCTTTTCAACCACATGGTTCCAGGTTCAGTCCCACTGCAGCTTTGTGAGTGGATTTGGTAAATAGAAACTGAAAGAAGCCCATCATATATTTATATATATATACATACATACACACACACATATATTTATGTGTTGATGTCTATGTTTGTCCCCTGTCACTGCTTGACAAATGGTGTTGGTGTGTTTACATCCCCATAACTTAAGGGAAAATAAATGCTGATGTCGATTCATTTGACTAAAAATTCTTCAAGGTAGTGACACAGCATGGCCACAGTCTAATGACTGAAAGAAGTAAAAGATAAAGCATATAATTTAATAAGCTTAAACTTGGACATGGATCTACAAGAGACACTAATGCCATTTCAGGTCTACAGCAGAATTTATCAAGACTTCACATACTGTCTGCTACCTCAGTACTAGTTGCTTCTCAAGGTATACTGCCCTTAATGATACTGTTAAATGTGGTTTGGCAGTAACTGGTATTCTATTGCAAAATATATCATCTTTGTCATCATCATTTAACATCTGTTTTCTATACTGACATGGGCCTGGTGGTTTGACAGCTGGCAAGCCAGAGGGCTGCACCAGGCTCCAGTTGTCTGTTTTGGCATGGTTTCTATGGATGGATTCCCTTCCTAACATCAACCACTTTAAAGAGTGTAGTGGGTACTTTTTACAAGGTTTTTTTTATGTATTCTCAAAAGCACCACCAATTTAGTCAAGAGGATTTTTGCCTTTTTGTCTTTGCAGTTGGAGGCAGGTCTTCATTTTTGGAAATTACTTGGAATTAGTAGGGGTATCCAACTGCAGAAAGTATGCCAAAACTGACATGGGAATTTGATGCAGTCCGACTGCTCATCGGATCTTGTCTGACCATGCCAGCATGGAAAAACGGACATTGAATGATGTGTTTATGTCTTTCCATCTGGCTTAATATGTAAAATAATGTCACTAGTTTTTGCAGTTTTATTGTTTATATTTGTTACTAATGCATGTCAGGCTGCTGTGCATTTGATCATGCAGAAGATGCGGGGAAATAAGCACTTTAATGGGAAACGAAGCTGGCAGCAGGAAAAGCATGAAACCTAAGGAGACAACCTCAACATTTTGTCCAGAAAAGATAATGATAATGATGTACATATTCTCAAAGAATGTAATGAAATTATAATAAAATGTTTTAACTTCATAAAAATATAGGCTAGAAACAGGGAATTGCAAAAAAATTTTAAGGCTGTCCAAGTAGAATACAATTTATTGTACGCTGGTGAAATTCACTGGTTATGGTGTCTCTGTGAGCTGAAAAATGAATGTTAAAGATTTTCTTGTAATGGAATCAGAGGACCAAGGATGTTTATGTGATTGGCATTTTTGTTCAATATCACTGACCAAATAAATTATCAAAGTCTGAAATTATAAAGGTTGAATTAGTTCCTCTCCCTCTTTACTGCAACATTCTAACATTCCATGCCAGGAATCTCTGTTTCCTATTAGCTTTGTGAATTTGGCCTTCAATTTTATGTTGTGTCACCAGAGTCATTGGGTGGCCTTTGTCCTCTATTAGGGTGTAGAAGCCTCTAAATTATAACACCTGATATGGTTTGTTGGTCAGCATGATAAAAGTGGCCAGCAAAACCCTTTCCTGCGTTACCAACAGAGCAGAAGCAGATCAAATATGTCCTTAAACTCTTTAGCATTTAAACCAGCCATATCCGGCCCAAATATTATACCTGTTTTATATTCAAACTGGCCTGATCTGGTCTCTCACATTTATCCTACAATATTATTCTAAAAATAAACACATTATTGAAGCTTCAAAGCTACAAGATGATGCATGACTAATTCAAAATGATGTGAATAAATAAATTTTACACTTGACACAGTAATCTGAATGCTAAAGGATTAATCTCTTCTTTTGTCTTGTGCTCAGCAATAAAATGTTTTGAGCCCTTACGAAAAGCTTAGTGTATATATCAACAAGGGGATCTTGAAGTTCCTTGATAGTCCAGGTTTAGGCTCCATAGTGAGGAATACTCTCAGCAACCTCCCAGACCAGCCTTTGTTGACTCTGAAATACCTGACTGCCAAATGTAAAGTGTATCACAAGCACTCCAAGCTTGCCTTTCTTTCAGACAGCAACATATATTCCAAAATGTCACTGACTTGAGTTGCATGCCATCACTGAAACAAATTGGTTGGTGGCTTTCATCCTCATTGATAGTTATGCACACAGTCTTTTTCTTTACACTGAGAAGCAAGGCCTAAGCAGGTAGCAGCATTTTCAAGGAATGTTAGCACGTCTTGCACATTGTTCGGTTGATTAGCTGTGAGGGTAAGAACATCAGCACAGTCCAATGTCAGACAAGTACATGAAGACTTCCTAACACAATAGTAAAAAAAGGAAAAAAATGATCCATGTAGATTTCCCAACCTTTGGGCCTCTCATTACTTGGTATACGGTCACTATGTTCAATACTCCTCCCTCAGTTGTGTCCTCACTGTTGCTGGTGCCACATAAAAAGCACGCAGTACACTCTGTAAAGTGGTTAGCATTAGGAAGGTCATCTAATCATAGAAACTACACCAAAGCAAACATTGGAGTTTGATGTAGTCCTCTGGCTTGTAAGGTTCTGTCAAACTATCCAACCTATGCCAGCATAGAAAACAGACTATGATGACAGCAACTGCAAAATCTAAAAAGTTATGAGCTTGAATTAAGAAACAGGTGAAACTCCTGATTCTTTGTAACTGAAATTTACAAATGAATAATACTTTAACATTCAATTTTAATAGCTGTGGGTATTAAAAAATACCCACATTAGCAGTTTCACTCATTGAAAATTGCATCAAATGTTTTACCAAAGTGAAGTTTTTCTCAAAATTAAATTCAGACAAAATTTATGGATAATTTTGCAACCCAACAATGAATTACATCAACAGCTCCAGCTAACATTTCTGATTTTCTACATGTTTTTAGTTGTCTGGATTAAAAAATGACCTGCCATGCAGAAAACAATACTGAAGAGTTTTTTAATCCTCTATGCTCCAAACAGTTCAAGAACATCTGTTGAACTGTATAAATCTCTTTAATTTATAACGGAACTGCAAGTTTACCGGTCATTATTGTGATTGTTTAATCAGACATAGGTCCAATTGAACATTAAGTTGTAATCAAAGATGCTCTGGCTGCAATTATCTCATCTTTCCATATATCTTAGAATACATTAACTAGTTGTTTTTATTTTTTTCAAAGTTTTATAATGTAGGATGTGGCTGTTATTCTTAGCAAACTGGACAACCTCATAGAGGCTCCCTCAATGTTTATAGTTATTGGCAATGATCTGACCAGGCAACAACTCACCACCATCGCCACCCACTTTTAGTATAAGACATGTCCTATGTACTCCAGTAGCTTTAATCTCATGATAATTGCAGATGGGTGGAGGCACAATGGCCCAGTGGTTAAGGCAGCGGACTCGCGGTCATAGGATCGCGCTTTTGATTCCCAGACCGGGCGTTGTGAGTGTTTATTGAGCTAAAACACCTAAAGCTCCACGAGGCTCCGGCAGGGGATGGTGGAGAACCCTACTGTACTCTTTCACCACAACTTTCTCGCACTCCCTCTTTCTGTTGTGCCTGTAATTCAAAGGGTCAGCCTTGTCACGCTGAATATTCCCGAGAACTAAGTTAAGGGTTCACGTGTCTGTCGAGTGCTCAGCCACTTGCACGTTAATTTCATGATCGGATCAACTGGAACCCTTGACGTAAGCGACGGAGTGCCAACAACAACAACAACAGTTACAGATGTAGCTGTGTGATAGTGAAGCTTGCTTTCCAACACTCTACAGCAGCAGCTTGACCATGTGTAGTATGTGTGTGTACCCATGTCGTCTTGACATCATATGACAGGTGTAAATTAGTATCATCATGTCTACAATAAATAACATCTGACCACGAGAAACATTACATTCCTTGGGAGTAGGTGAGGTTTGGCAACAAGAAGGGCATCCAGCTGTAGAAAATCTGCCTCAATAAATTCCATCTGACCCATGCAAGCATTGAAAAATGCATGCTCAATGATGATAAAAGCTTCTCACTACCATGAGATTAAAACTAGCAGACAATGAAATTAGTCATCATCAACATTAATGTCATAAAATTTATTCTTCTTTAACACGTTTCAACTGCATGAAAATAAAAGTATAAAAATAAAAGAATGAAAACACAAGACATTTGTATATGAGAAGGGGGGCATTTATTGGCCTGAAAAAGGAAAGGTGATTTGACATTTTTAACAGTGATTATTAATCTACTAAAACTTCAAGTGAAAGTTTTTTTCTTTTTTTTTTCTTCCTCCTATGAAAAAATTGTCAAGAATATTATAAAGAAAAATATACAAAAAAAAACAAAAAAAACTAAGAAATATCTGAGGCTTCGATGGAAGCCAATACAACTAGATGACGGCTGGAGCTCAGCAAGGTCAACTATGCAGCAAAGGCGGCACAACTAGCCATGCCATGTGTGCAGGCCCCATTAGCCATCTACATTACAAACTGGGTCTCAGCTGTCAAACCAATAACTAAATCTATAGTTATAGCAAATCATCTGTGAAAATCCTTAAATCTTTTTAAACTTTAAAAAAGAAAAATACTGGATTATCTTGTCATGGTGGGTTAAGTAGAGTAGACTTAGTTGGAATATTTACACAGATTGCATCATAATGCATGGGGTTGTTTTGTTTTGTTTTGTTTGATGCTTTTTCAATTACGGTGGTGAATTCGTCCCTAAAAGAACATTATTATAGGATCAACAAAACATGAGGTAAATTGGTCTGAACTCAACCAATCAAAAAACCACTGACTTTTATTAAAAGAATCAACCAGACTGAGTTGTGTGGAGTGGGTTGTTGTTATTACATATTTCTCAGTAACAGCTGAACTGATAAATCTGTTAGACAACCGTAGAGTAACCTAGATAGTCAGTTACCCCACAATCCCATCAAACAAACAACAGTATTAAACAACTCAACAATATGAGTTGAGAAAGGATGTTCAGAAATCATTGCCTTAACCAAACTAGAAGACTACACTAATATCCTTAGCACATTCAAAGAGATTTACTATCAAGATTATAATTATGAAAATCATCAGAGAGTATTAAAAAAAAAATGCACACAGTACATAAACTATCCTTTCACACCAGTGTGAAAGGGTTAAATTTTAATTAATTTCAACCAGGAAACATAAAGCTGCTTGAGTGGGGGAGAATGAGGAGTAATGTTATACAATGGTCTGATCTTCACTGAGGCCCAATTTCTTTCTTTTATAGGGGGAGTGGGGGGAAATAGGAAATCAGCTAATCTACTACACATCACAACAAACAGAAAAAAGTTCATGCCTTAATGAATTAGGCCACACATTATTTGAATTTTATTTCTATTTGTTACATATTCTTTTTTCTTTTTTTATGGATACCATAACAAACAGACACCAAGTCCCTTAGCCTTCCATATTTTTAGAACAGGTTAAAGACAGATTTTGATTCAGAAATGTAACAAAACAGAACAAAATTATTTTTAAAAAATGGGGGGTATGGGTGGGATGGAATTCAGTCTAGAACCCAATGAAAAAATATTTCAACAGTCTGGGTAAACTGAATTATTGAAATCTTCTGTTTATGTATTTTTTTTAATCTGCCTTCTAAAAATTATTTGACAACCACAGCAATCATCAGACATGAAGAATTAAGTCAAAGTAAAATAGTGGTGTTTTGTTGTTTTTTAAACTGTTATTTAGTCACAGGTTAGCTCTAATTAAGCAGACCTACAGTCAAAGGCATTCCAGCCATGGCCATAACACTTTTTGTCTTGAACTAAAAGGTCTCTTTTCTTTTATCTAAGACAATGTGGTATGATTTGGCTGCTATTTCTTGCAGATCAAGTGACCATGTAGAGGATCCTTTATTGAATAGGCAACCACTTTATGAAATGGCAAATCATTTGTGTGTGTATGTGAGAGAGAGAGAGAGTGAGCACGCACATAACTCTGAACTTCTTACAAGCATTTAACCTGTTACAAATCATGGCTAATTTTCTCTGATATCAGGCAATGGATCTATCAAAAAAAATGTTTACATGGTCATTCATTTCAAGAGAAACTTTTGTTAAATTTGTCCAAAAAAAAAAAAATTAAATTAAAATAAAACCTTAATGTTGTTCAAAATTGAAAATTAATAATGATTAAAAGCCATTTGATCCTGTTTTTCCCCCGCAGAAATAAAATTTAACAGACAGTTCTACTTGGCACAAAAGATATTACATAAAATACCTTTCATGTCTTGCAAATATCAGACTGATCAGGAATAGTTTTATGGGTTTGTTCATGAAGAAAGATCAATATTAAAATGTAGTAATATGAAAAATGCTTGGCTAAGTTTAAAACTAACAAGATGATGTTGAAATTCAATGTCTATCCGCATAGACACACTGCCAGATATACATTCTCAGTTGATGAAACTAGGTTATTTCTATCATTGTAAGAACATATATAAGGAACAAATCATACACAAAAACTTGGCAAATCCCTCTTAAAAACTTTGGTAGGTATTTTTGAAACTATCAATTACTAAAATAAACTAAGGTGAAGGAGTGTTTTTTTTTTTACAATGAAAATTGTTCGTAAAAAAAAGAAATGTTAAAGAAAAATTTAACTTACAAAATAGAGTTTAAGATACATAGAGTCACAAAACAGATACAAGAATATCATGCTAATTACTACAGCCATAATTTTAGGATGTGCTAGGGGCAATGTTTAGAACTGGAATAACCATACTTAATGTTTCCCTTAAGCTTGAGAAAACTATATATATGTGTGTGTGTATGTGTGTATATATATACATATATATATATATATGTATATATATACATACATACATACATATGTATGTATATATATCTGTCTGTGTGTGTGTGTGTATATATATATATATATATATATATATATATATATATAT
>NC_068998.1:16681087-16682216 GCF_001194135.2 Octopus bimaculoides | reverse complement strand
TATATATATATATATATATATATATATATATATATATATATATATGTGTGTTTGTATGTATACACGCACACACATATATGTATATTATAAATGAACTATACACCAACCTACACATTGTTGGGTGGACGGAATTTAATAGCAGATTCAAAATAAATAATTTCTTTGTTTTTTTTTTTTATTTCTTTCTTCTACTTTCTTACATTGTCATCCTTAACTCCAAAATCAATACTGATCCCTAACATGGAGGCACACAAGGATATATTGTAGGAATGATGCTGAAAATTATCAGAGATGGTGGAAACCTAGCCAAATTAGCCTACCCCAACATCATTAACCATCTATATGTTTCTTAAGAATGTTCTTTATGTAGATATAAAGCTTGAGATTCATAATTAGAACACTTGTGAAGTTGTGACAATCATGCTGATTATTCTTTACACAGGTATGAAACCTGAAATTGTTAATAATCAAAAGGACAAAGAGTGATTAAACATTGCTCATAATGAGCTTAATTATCAATGATAAATTTTTTTTACGTCAGCACTATGCTGTAAGACCATCATTTCTCAACTAGAGATCTCTGAAATGCAAGTATTCTTACAGAAATGCATTTGTAAGTCATTTCAGTGGTTAATTCTTTAGACAGAATTATATCATACAAACACAGCATTATTCCCTAAGGTATATATTTGTAGGTAGTAAGAAATCCTATGACAAAAATAACTTCATAGGGAATTGTAAAGGAACTTGGTCTAAGCAAGTACTTAAGACAAAATTTCTTAAACCGATTTTGTGGCCACTGATGGATTAAGCACAACTGAACCTTTCAAAAGCAGTTTTATGATTTGCTTAGTCTCTTACGAAATTTAACTCCAAGATAGAGGTAAAATAGAGAAAATCATCATCACCACCATCATTTTATGCCCACTTTCCATGCGGGCACAGGTTGGACAGTTTGATAGGATCCAATAGGTCAGAGAGCCACAACTTGCTGCTGTATATAAAAATTTTATTTAGGGGTTCCCCCAAGAGGAACAAAAAGTTGCAAACTGCTGCTTTAAGGCTACAATTTTCAGAGAGAGAAGGGGAGAGATGAGGTTTTTTTTTTTTTTTCAATATGCAAACTAAA
>NC_068998.1:16676132-16680825 GCF_001194135.2 Octopus bimaculoides | reverse complement strand
CTGGGACTATTTTTGCTCAGCTCCATTACTCACACAAAGGCTGGACATGTGGGGGGGTGGAGGTGAAACTATGTATAATAAATTGTAGTCTGCAGTGATAACAACAAAATATATTAACAGATACAAGGCCACAAATTTGTAGAAGGTTATAAATTAAGCAGATTGGCCCCCCTAGTAGTACACATTTGATTATCATTTCATTTCAACAACCCCAGTGGGTTGTGAATTGAATGTAGAGAGATGAATCTATAGTAACAACTGGCATTAAGTTAAACATTTGTTGGGGGGGGGGGGATAATCAACATAACTGAAAGCAAACTAAAGCTGGTGGGATTTGAACTAAGGATGTAATAGATCATAATACTGCATAGTGATTTTATCCCATCACTGCACCCTTTTCTGCTATTCCAAGTAATAAAATAATAGTTTTTAACATAGGTACACAGCCTGCAATTCAGGACCCCATTATTTGACTGATCTTTTTTATTTTCTCAACAACTGCCAGAAGGACAAAAGGCAAACCTGATTTTGCAAGATTTCAACTTAGAATATAAGACCCAAAAGAAATACTGGCAGGCATTTTTGACCAATACTTATTTATAATAATAATAACAACAATGCCATGTCTTTTTGAGCCAGGCTTTTCCTTTTCAAATATTATCAGACAGTAAAATGTAAATCAATTTCCAAAATTAAAACTAAAGCACTGTTTAACCAGAGCTAATAATATTCATAGGATGCTAACAGAGGCTATTGAAAAAAAGATGTTAATACATGAGAAATCAAGAGACTGAATACAAGACCAACATAGATCTACTTGGTTAGCAAACCTGCAAATGAGAAAAATTATGCTTCTTCATAAAATACTGACTTCACAACACCTTCTTCAGAGAGATAATAAAATTGTAAAGGCTAGTCAACTAGATAGATTTATATACATAAAACTTTATCAAACTTCTAATGTTTCATAAAATTTAACTAAATATGCAATTTATGAAATTTAAAATTTTCTAACAAGTAAATCTTTTCAAAGATGAAATTATGGAATAAATATATGAATATAGACATTTAGCCGAATGAATATTAAGTACTTGACAACAGAAGCAGAAAAAAAGCTTTTATACACATACATAGACATGTAGGTAAACCAAATATTGATTTATTTACAGATAAGCTTTCACTTCATTGTTACTCAGGGATTCATTTTTAATAATGAAGAAAACTTAAATGTAATGAGAAAAACATCAGCTTCTCTCGTCTGTACATACACAATGGAGATCCATAACTTCAAAATAACTATACAGAAACGTGTGTGTGTGTGTGTGTGCGTGTGTGCGTGTATGTATATATATATATATATGACAGGAATGGCAACAAAAGAATGAAAGAGACCTCGATATTATGCAAATAGAGGAATTTATCTGTAAAAATATGTGACACTTATTCGGTGGCCATGATAAAACTCCGAGTTTCGGATGCCAGGGTGGGGGGTCCAGCCCAACATCTCTTCAGTTATCCAGCCATTGAAAATTCCTTTGAAAAATGACCGCTAAAAGCAAAGGGAAAACTTATATTTCCCTTTGCTTTTAACAGTCATTTTTCAAAGGAATTTTCAATGGCTGGACCCCCTCACCCTGGCATCCGAAACTCAGAGTTTTATCATGGCCACTGAATAAGTGTCACAAATATATATATATGAACAAAATAATTAATATAGGCCACTAGCAAGAACTAATTTAACTACCACTTTTCCAACAAGCTTTTCTTTTCTCATCCACTGCTACTACCAAGCAATACCCATATACTGAAATATTTCTTGATTTCTAATTTATGACACTAAATGGATGAGAGATGCTACTGTTCGTTTATTGCTGCTTCTTCCTTTCTGAATTAAAGATACTAGTCAGTTTTGCCCACACCAGAATTTGAACTCAGGTCTTTAGTTTTGTATTTGTGATTAGAAAAAAAACCCCCAAAAAAACATTAAATCAGAAAGAAATATACAGTTGCTTCCTCAGGCTACATGGCACACATTCCACATTAAGAAAAGAATGTGTATGCATGTATGTACTCATGTATATATGTAGCTAGAGATGAATGTTAAGAAATTTTGACTGAGTCTAATATTTATACACTGACTTGACACAGCAACTGGATGGTCAAATACTGCACAGCCAACATAAGTCACTAGTGACACACAGCAGGCAGACAATGCTCAGTGCCCAAAGATACTTCTTTTTTGTCTCAAGAAGAATTTCTTTATAAAGCATAAGAATCAATAAAATCTAAATTAATCCCACTCGCTGTCTTTATTTTTTTTTAAAATATATTTATCTGGGGAAACATAACATCTAAATCTACCCAACAATCAACCAACCAGTCAATCTTCATTTATTTCATGCAAAGAGTAACCATTCCCGTTGACTTCAGAACAGGCTCTCAACCAAGTTACATATATCAAATGAAAAGATCTTAAAGCTCAGCACACCAACCAACCAAAACAACTCGTAAATTTCTCAGGGCTCACACTGCATCCCAGTTGGGCAGACTGAGAAAGAAAGAATCAAGGGTTTTGGCTATAGAGCATACATAGAACAACACTGATGACAGAATACAACATGTTTACTCTTCTTCAGGCAGCCACGTTGGCATATCCACCAACTAACTGAAGCTAGCTGTGGCTCAGTGTAGTAATACAAAAGAGCAACACAGTCTGTTATGTTGTTACACAATGCTATTTCCTTCAGTTATTCTCATCAGTTTGTCTGGCAGCACCAAACATAAACCAAACCCCATCACAGAGGAATTTGTGGTTATTTTTCATTTTAATTCTAAATACATAATAATAAGTAGTAACAATAATAATTATTATTACTATTACTGTAATACAATAATAAGGATTTCCTTCATTAGCATGCTAAGACAAAATTTAGAGGAATGTAGCTAACTGAATCATCATCCAATAATTAACAATAATAATCCTTTCTACTATAGGCACAAGGCCTGAAATTTGGTGGGATGGGGTAAGTCAATTACATCAACCCCAGTACTCAAATGGTACTTATTTCATCAACCTCGAAAGGATGAATGGCAAAGTCAACCTTGGCAGAATTTTAACTCAGAATGTAAAGATGGATGAAATACCACAAAGCATTTTGCCAGATCACCACCTTAATAACAATAATAATAATACTTTTCTAATCTTGATAAAAAGCCAGCAACTTTGAGAGGAGTGGGTAGCAAGTCAATTACATTAACCTCAGTAATTGATTGATATTTTATTTTAACAGCCCCAAAAGGAGGAAAGGCAAAAGTAATTCTTGGTGGGATTCGACTTCCAAAATAAAGGAATTATCTTGAGAAGTTATAAAAATATTAAATATCCAAAATTTTGACCAATTTCAATTATTTTGTTCCTTTTCAATTTTTTTTTCTATCATTTCTTTTAAAAGTTTTCTTTTCAGGTTAAAAACAAAAAAGTAACGCTACGTATAGAAAAATGTCAATCCTTTAGTTCCTTGTATCAACTCAAAACTGATTTTAATAAAATAAAATAAAAATTTGATACATACACACACATTTATATATACATCTATCTATCTATACATACATATAGAAACTATGTGTTTTATTTATATATATAAACAAACACACATTTACTCTATGTACACGCACACACACTATTTCTTTCTGTGTTCCTTGCAGTTGAAGAGCGTAGCTCAAAACGTCAAAGACTTTCTCTATTCCCGAGCGTTAAACTAATACATCCATTTGTTGTTTACACCACCTGTCTTCGCCTGTTGTTTTTTTCGTACATTCTCTCATATATATATATATACAGGATGGACAAAAAGTCATGCAACTAACACAGTTGACATTTTATTTATATTTTGTTATTTGTTTTGTTCATCATTATTTTATTTTATTCAATTTCAGAAAAATCGTTTTGAAATGTGCAATATAAATATGACTTATCTTGGTACATGACTTTTGGCCCATCTTGTATTTTATACACGCACGCACACACAGAGTGAATACTTGGTGCGTAACTAAACACACACACACACACACACACACACTACACACAGTGAGTCTAAGCCAGTAGCAAATTAGAAAATAACAACACACATACACAAATAATCCAATGGTTTTGAGGAGAGATGAGGGTTTTAGTTTCCAAGATACAAGATTTCATAAGTAACACTGCAATGAAGTAAGGATCACCATATCCAGCATTATAAGAAACATGACAAATAAAGAAATACACAAACACACATTTGAATTTGATGCAGTAAATCCTTTCAAAGCAGACAATCAATTGATGTTTGCTAATTTGGTGGGATGTGGAGTATTATTTTTAATGTGTGAAATATGAATATAAAGAGGATGAAAAAAAAAAAGGCTGCTACATCAAAAGCTAGAGACAGGAACAAAGGTTATGTGAGTGTGTGTACTATTAAGTAATGCCTACTTAGATATATGTGTATATATTCAAATATATATCATGTATAGATCTCACTGTATACATTGCTAAAAGTAGTTTTGCAGGTCAGCTGACTGAAGGAAGTTAAGCTGAATTACTCAACTATATATATATATATATATGTTTATACAAAGTTGTTGTTTTACATTACTATGCAATTTCTCACCAGGTAATAATTATTTGACTCTATATATATATATATATATATAT
>NC_068998.1:16675070-16676085 GCF_001194135.2 Octopus bimaculoides | reverse complement strand
TATATATAGACACACATACACACAGAGGAAGGGAGAAATAAAGGACGGGGGTGGCAGTCTGCATATACTTTTCCGTGGCGGTACAAAATAAATAAAATGGATTTTAGGATAAGAAACAAAATGCTCTTTTGTTGTGTCAAATCTAGCATAACAGTAAAAATGATAATGGTTTCAAACTTTGGCACAAGGCCAGCAATTTTGGGGCAGGACTCAACTGGTACTTATTTTATTGACCTAAAAGGATGAAAGTAAAGTCGACATTGGTGGAATTTGAACTCAGATCGTAAAGACAGACGAAATGTTGCCAAGCATTTTGCCAGGTTTACAAACAATTCTGCCAGCTTATCATCTTAGTAATAATAATAATAAACTAAAATGCTCAGAACCCCTAAAAACATTCTGTGTATGAAACAAATATATGTGCAATATAAATAAGTATGTATGTATGTATGTATGTATGTATATATTTATATATACATACACATGTGTCTGTGTCTATGTGTGTGTATGAGGTTATACCTGAATCTAAAATGTCAACATTTGTTTCTTTGTTGTCTTCAGTTTCCTTGGGGGGAAAAAAAAGCCCTTTGACTATAACTTGCTGCTTGTTGATAAGAAATCCTTCAATCTGCTATATATTCTTCTTTGACTTTTCTTTTTTGTCATTTTTATTTAATGGTGGGTGTTTTTTTTCTTCTTTTTGTTTTGTTTTTTAATTTTTTAAACCTTGGTATTTTTTTTTTTTTCTTTTCTTTTCAGTAAAACTTCTAAAATTCTGGCTGGAAAACATTTTTTTGTTTTCCCCCATTTCCAAACAATAATGTCTTCAATGTGTCTATGGATGAATGTGGTATTTGGGGAAAGAAAAAGAGAGACAGAGATTATGTTTGGATATGCATGTGTGTATGTGAAAGAGAGAAAGAGACTTTTCTCAAATTCTTTTAAGTGATGTGTGGTAGTGGTGGTGTATGTTCACATGAATTTGTGATGTACCTGAAATAAGCTTGGATATATC
>NC_068998.1:16673845-16674593 GCF_001194135.2 Octopus bimaculoides | reverse complement strand
AGACAGCTTCAGACTTGCGGTAGTTATTAGCGGGGGTGACAACATTACCAGGCATTACATAGTCACCTATCATGAACTGGTTACTAACAGGATAATGACTTGTACCTCCAGTGATGACATTCTATGAAAGAAAGAAAGAAAGAAAGAAAGAGAGAGAAACGTAAAAATATTTTAATCAGAAACTGTAATCAAGACACGACAAACATTAACTAATAGTTTTTTTTTTTTTTTTTTTGAAAAATAAAAAAAAAGAGAAAAATCTAAATTACTAAAATATCTTTAAAATTCATTAGAAATTCTGTGTAATCTTTAACCCTTTAGCATTCAGATTACTACTCTATCAAATGTAATGCTTATTTTTTTTACATTGTTTTGAATCAGTCATGCATTATTATCTCATAGACTCGAGATTTCGATGATGTGATTGCTTTGTTTTTATTTTTAGAATGACACTGCAGGGTAGGTGTGAGAGGTTAGATCATACCGGTTTAAATGCTAAAAGGCTAATCCTTTTGTGACCAGATTTCTAATGGCATAATATGTCCATAAGTTTTAACTGGAGAGATTTAGTAAATTCATTAGTGTTTTTAATGAACTGTAATGATGGGAAAGCAGTAAATTTATACATGAACACTTTAAAACAAGGGGTTCTGTATCAGAACTGGGGTCAGTCTCAGGCTGATCAATATCAAAAGGGTTAATTTCATGTTTGCTTGTTTTTTCTGGGGTTTTTTTTTTTTTTGCACCC
>NC_068998.1:16660523-16673563 GCF_001194135.2 Octopus bimaculoides | reverse complement strand
ACATGAGCTTTTTTATCTTTTTTTTTTTTAATTCAGCTTGATACACAATCCATAAGGAGTTTGTTAGAGGGTTATATAGTTCTAAATGTATGAGATGCTGTATCCAATAGGATACCCGGCAGCTGCAGAACGTTTTCAGTTGTATTTCATCAACAGTGCTATGCAGTTTCTCTGATCTTAACTATACCTAAGTACGATACAAGTAATGGAAGCACTGAACAACTAGTGAGAGTTCTATTAGCTTACATTAATAAATTGAAATCGACCAATGAGAGACTGTGTTCTATTAGATACACCACACAAGCTGAAATCTGTTTATATGTACGATATGAATATTGTATGGATGATATGTGGTTCACAGTAAGTTCCTTTCACAACTACAAGGTCCCAGGTTTGGTTCCACTACATGATATCTTGGATAAATGTCTTTAGCATATCCTTTAGCTGACTCAAGAGTGGAGGCGCAATGGCCCAGTGGTTAGGGCAGCGGACTCGCAGTCATACGATCGCAGTTTTGATTCCCAGACCGGGCATTGTGAGTGTTTATTGAGCGAAAACACCTAAAGCTCCACGAGGCTCCGACAGGGGATGGTGGCGAACCCTGCTGTACTCTTTCACCACAACTTTCTCTCACTCTTACTTCCTCTTTCTGTTGTGCCAGTAATTCAAAGGGTCAGCCTTGTCACACTGTGTCACACTGAATATCCCCGAGAACTACGTTAAGGGTACACGTGTCTGTGGAATGCTCAGCCACTTGCACGTTAATTTCACGAGCAGCAACAACAAGCTGACCCAAGCCCTGTAAGTGAAATGCAATGAAAACTATATAGAAATCTGATAGATGAAATGAGCCTGTCATTCAAAGATCCAGCATTATCAAACTGTGCTACACTGATTCTACTTCTGAAGTATATTAAAGTACATGTACCTGTAAAATACTTAGCCACCTCACATACTAAATCATTAATTAGTTCATTCAACTGATCAAACAATTAGATGCTCAGATGTCAAAACTGACACTGAGTCCATCATAAAATGACCATATTACATTAAATGAAAATGTGGGTAAACAAAAAGAGAAAGCAAATTAAGGAATATTAGGTGGTTAATCACTTTTTTTTTTTTGTCCATTTATTCCTCACTTCTCTGGAAACCTGTCATCATCATTTAACATCCACTTTTCCATGCATGTTTGGATCAGATTGAATTTGTTGAAGATTTTCTGCAGCTAAATGCCTTTCAAGTCACCGTCCCTCACCTGTTACCAAGCAAGGTAATATTTCCTGTGGCCAGACATTTTTCATGCTCGTTTACAACCACCACTTACGTCAAGACAGGTGCACATACACACACATAGTACATACATATATATATATATATATATATATATATATATTTCGTTTTGGGATTTGGTTTGCAAGATTTTTTATGTGATTTCGTGTGTTGAAGCATTTCTGTTGCGTCTGGGGAGAGTCATTTTCTTATTGTGCCTTGAAATTTAACACACTCACCGGTAAAATTTCAAGACACAATCAGAAAATGACTCTCCCCAGACACAACAGTGTATATATATATATATATATATATATATATATAAAATGGGCTCGTTTTAATTTGTCTACCAGATCCACTCACAAAGCTTTGGTTGGCTCAAGGGCTATGATAGAAGACACTTGCTCAAGGTGCTATGCAGTGAGACTAAACTAAAGCCCACATGTTTGAGAAGCAAGCTTCTCAACTACACACCCAGGCTTGCACCTTGTATATCTACACCGTTGTATTCTTGCATAAGCTTAATTTTTCTTCCGAAAACTAATCAAAATCTCAAGTTGATGTTAACTTATAATATAAGTCAGGCACATACACACATTCTTTCTGTCCAGGCAAGTACAAGACTGCAGAAACTCAAGCTGTAAAACTAGTGATACAAAAAAATGTGAGTCATCTTACTCAACTATCAGTTTTGCCTTTGGCAGAATTTATTTAAATCAATAGGCTGTTGATATACTGGTTAACAAATGATTGGTGTAATATAACCCATAATACCACAGATCAATATATAACTATGGACAAGCCTGGCTTAGTCAACAATTGCTAAGATTAAGCACCAAATGATCAACGTCGAAGTGCAGTGCTGAGCTGAAATGCTATCAGTGGAATAGCTATAAAAGGCATTAACTATATTGATTTCAAATTTTTGTACAAGGCCAGCAACTTCCAGGGAGTGGATAAGTCAAGTACATTGACCCCAGTACTCAACTGGTACTCATTTTATTGACTTCAAAAGGATGAAAGACAAGATCAACCTCAGAAGCATTTGAACTCAGAACATAAAAACGGATAAAATTCCATGAAGCACTTTACCTGGCATGCTAATGGTTCTGCCAGCTCACCGCCTTAGTGTTATATTAAAATCTATAAAGTCAATATGCTTCCTCTTCCACCTCTCCATTTATAGAGGGATCTGATTGGGGAAAATTCGAATTAATAATTATGCTTGCACAATAGTGAAACTGATGTAGTCACTGTGGGATCTGAAAAGACTTTAAAATATAGTAAAACTAAGAAGTAGACCTGTTCTAAAATTCATCTAAGACTTACATCCTGATGTTGTCAGGCATCCTATCAAAAGACACCACATTTCTCAAATACCAAACACTTTGAAAATTGTTAACAGCTCCAATGAATAGTAATGGTGGGTGAGTGAGAAGACATTGGGCAAGAAAGGTGGATGCAGTCAAAAATGAGAATTAACCATTTTCAGGTAATGTACATTTACCAGAAGATACAACAGTTTATCTATGCTGGTGAACAACACTTTTTAAAGACAGTCCATCTCTGACCATCCTGTCTTTGAGGTGGCATATCAAAAACTATTTTGTCTGTGTCCTTTCCTTTTCATTTTTTAATGAAAATTATACATTTTTGAGAGAGTACACTAATATTTGCTGTTGATAGTAGGTTAAGTGACCAGATAGCAGCTTCCTCACTGATTTATGTAATGTGTACCTAATTAAATAGAGGCAACTATGCACAGGGGTCATAACTTCTAATTTACAGCAACAGTAATATATGTCTTTACATATTCATTTTTATTACATGCAGTGCCATGTAAAAGCACCCGTATGGCATCCGGTGCCACATAAAAGCGCCTGTGCTGCACCACTTAAAAGCACCCAGCACATTATAAAGTGGTTGATGTTAGGAAGGGCATCCGGCCACAAAAACCATGCCAAATCAGACTGGTGTCTGGTGCAGCTCCCCAGCTCTGGTCAAACTATTCAACCCATGCCAGCATGGACAACAGATGTTAAATGAGGATGATAATTTTGCTTCAGTAGCTTATGCATACATGTGTATATGCATGCGCATATATATCTACATACACACACATATATATAGATTTTGTATGTACATATGTGTGTATATACGTGTGTGTACGTGTGTGTGTGTGTGTGTGTGTGTGTGTGTATACATGCAGGCATGGTTGTGCAGCTTAGAAACTTGCTTCCCACATGGTTTTGAGTTCAGTTCTAGTGCATAGCACTTTGAATAACTCCTTGAGCAAGTATCTTCTACTACAGTCATGAGCCAATGCCAGGCTTAGTGAATGGACTTCATACACAATTTGTTGACAGGAAGACCACTGAATATATATATATATATATATATATATATATATATATATACATCTGTATTATTTTATTACCTTGTCTCAATATCACATAATAATTGTAAACAAGGGTCAATCTCATATAAGCAGTACCTTTTGTTTCTTATTTTCCATCAAACCAAATCCAACTATAGGAAGCATTACCTTGCTAGGAAACAGGTGAGACTTGGCAACAGGCAGGGCATCCACCCATAGGATATCCTAAATCAGTGAATTCTGTCTGATCCATGCAAGCATAGAAAAGTGGACAAAATTCATTGACAGAGTAGAAGGAAAAAATGTTATTTTAAATATGTTAGTGACACGGTACCAAGTTCAAGTATAAAGGTCCCACGGTCCTGCATTCCATATCAGTTGTAGCCAGATCTGCTGGCTTAGAGAATGTAAAACTCCATTTCATTAATTTCTTTCCTGTCAATTTTTCCTTGAAGGACTGTCTGAAATGCTGGATTTTCCACACCCATGACAAGTTCAATTTTACTATAATAAGGTGTGGCTGTGTAGTAAAAAGCTTGTATCCCAACCACATGGCTCCAGGTTTAGTCTCATTGCGTTGCAACTTCGGCTGACCAAAGCCTCGTGAGTGGATTTGATAGACAGAAATTGAAAGAAACCCACCGTATGTATGTATGTATGTATTATGTCTATGTGTTGTGTTTGCCCTCACCCTTCTACTGCTTGACAACTGGTGCTGGTGTGCTTACATCCCCATAATCTTCATAACTTAACAGTTTGGCAAAAGACCAAAAGAATAAACACCAAGCTTTTAAAAAATAAGTACTGGAGTCAATACATTTGACTAAAACTTCTTTAACCCTTTAGTGTTTAAACCGGCCATATCAGGCCCAATATATTCTACATGTTTTGTATTCAAACTGGTGATATCTAGTCTCTCACACCTAACCTACATTGACATTCTAAAAATAAACAATCACATCAGTGAAACCTCAAAGCTATAAGATAATGCATGATTAATTCAAAACAATTTGAGTGAAAAAGTAAATATTACATTTAACAGAGTAATCTGAACACTAAAGGGTTAAGGGAGTGCCCCAGCATGTCTGCAGTCTAAAGACTGAAACAAGTAAAAGATAAAAGATACATATCTCACCAACACTGGCCACAACTACGATTCCGCTTAGCTTGATGTGTACTCTCAAGCACAGCCGAAAATTCTGGCAATTAACTGTGCTTGAGAAAACCATGTCAAACTAAGTGAAGTCATAGTCAACGATAGGGCCAGTGATGAGAGAAGGGTACCTGATGTGATGAGTTTGAATGTATATATGATTATGTCTCCTTGTCATGACATCATGTGAGAGTTGTAAATGAGTGTCATTTTCATACAAACAGTGTAATTCGTTTCCAATGATCTCCAAAAATTGTCTGGCTATAAGGGAAATATGACCTTGCTTGGAAATAGGTGAGAAGTAGCAAACAGGAAGGGTATCTAGGAGTGGAAAATCCTCTTCAAAAACTGTTGAATCCATACATACATGGAGAAGTGGACATTAAAATAGTGATGATTATAATTTTATCCTATCTAGCTATATACACACACACACACACACACACATTAATATCAACTAGTGATAATGAGTGCTCAACACCACATTGGTGGATAAATATTCTTTACTCGTGGGTTAAACAGGCTACCATTGGTTTCATTCTAAGAGAAATAACTCCCTTAACAATTTTCAAGCCTATTGCAAAGAACATTGGTGTTCGTCTCCACATCACTGATGCTGGCACAATGATAAAATTAAAAGCTGTCCATCACATTTCAAGTAAGGTTTTTGTGGTTTTTATCTTTTTTAAACCATTAACATGCATCTGCCACTGCCTATGTTCTACCAAATGCACATACATCTGTTTTGCACTCTCAGCTACTAGTTCTCTTACTATGCTTGGCTTTACTTAGGCCATTCATAAGAAAATGGTAAGAACATGAGCGTTGTTATATAGCAACTCTACTGCTACAAAGAAACAGAATGCAGGAAATGGGGAACTCCTAACTGAACAACTGTGCTGTTAGGAATAAGACGTCCACCATTAAGTAATTATGGAAATTTTCCAACCCTGTCTAGTTTTCTTAACCTGCATATCTCTCCTTAACCTACAGCATACACTATAGTGAGTAAGCATGTGTGTGTATGTATGTGTTTGTGTGTACATGTAAACTCTAAACAGCAAGGGTCTTTTACCTACAAGATAAACAGCAGAAAAATCGATTTATATTTAGATACCAAATTAGAAAAAGAAAAACAAATTTTATAAATATTAGGAAAGGAAAAAAAAAAACAGATCTTAAGCATGAATATGAAAGAGTATGAAGGACGTGTGTGAAATATGGCTGCTCTATGTTAGTGTTTCTAATGGTGGGAGGAAACTACAGTTTTACTGGTACCCATAAGTGCATTTATGGTTTTCCATGTGAATACATGCAAATGTACATTTTGGCATGCATTTGTGCATCTACACATGCAAATTTCTGTGGATTTCTTCAGCAGTCAAATTTAATGAGAAGCTATTTAATATTCTAAATACTGTTGAAACAAACTAGGTTTAATACAAACAACAGTTTGGGCAAATATAAAATGAAAGCAAAATTTTAAAATATCTATTGCTTTCCATAATATCTCATAAATCCTTTGCTGCTACCCAAGACAATGTAATTAAATAATTAACTTATGCTAAGGCTCAGGGCCACGAATTTTGTAAAGGGAGGAATATGGTCAGAGTCGCTTCAGTGCTTTACTAGTGACTATTTTGTTGACTCCTAAAAGATGAAAAGTAAGAGTAAAAAATTAATCCTAACCCCTGTCGGTGGCGCTTTCAACTCAAAATGTAGAAAGATGAAATTCAAATACAATAATGTGTATAGACCAACATCTTACTGTCTCAACCATCTCTAACAAGCTAACATGGTTAAACATACAAAAACAAGAGGTTAGGAAATGATGTGAAGTCATTCATCCTTACAAGAGCATTTGGAAATAAATCTCATTAACATAATACATTAGTTATGGAAACAAGAATTTAACTTTAAAAAATTACAAGTATCCACAATTGTTGTTATACATACTTATAAATAGCATAAAATTTTAAATGTAAGTTTGACACAGTGTCATGTCAAAAATATCTCACTTTGCAGCAACCAAAAATAATAATAATAATAATAATAATAATCAAAAGAGAAATAATTGCATTAAAGGAGACCATTCAAATTATTCTAATCCAATATTTGTATTGCTTTTAAACAATTATCACCAAGACATTAGAAATAAACAAAACTGAAAGATAGGAAAGGAATTATCAAGCTTTCTAATTTTCTGTGAATGTAAGTCACTCATAGAGTAGCATGATGATGTAAATCTATCACTGTTGATGCAAACAGTAATTAAAGCAAAGAAAAGGTTCTTGTTATAGTTTTAAGAGCACTATAACAATATTGCTAAAGAGAGACCCTACAAGTATGAATATGTAATAGAGAATATACAGAAGTCCCATAAAACTACTGCTTTCAGGAAATGAGGTGATGATGCAATAGACATTGCATTGCAAAAGAGCTACTAATTTTTCTAATTGTGCATTTGTGAACAACTGCATCATTGATTGTAGGTTTCCAAAAGGTCAATCACGAGCTCATACACTTACAATATATGTGCAGTCCAGAATGATTGAATTACTATAAAGTATTCTTGTTTGATGCATTGACTTATCAGCAATGTTTTGCCAATATATGCCTACTTCGTTCAAAATGCATTTGTCAACTCTAAGCAATACTATACTTGCCCAAGGTTCTGCCTTGTGCAATTGAACCCTATGGTTGCAAAGTAAAGGATAATTAATTAACCCTTCCTTCATAAATGCTATCTGCTCACACAAACACTGTCATCTAATATAAGAAACAAATCTCAGTTAAATGGAATTATTTCCTGACTAGAAAACATTCAGAGCAATAGTTATATTTTTAAAGGTACATAAAACAAAAAGGTTAAACCCTGAATTAAAAAAAATAAAGACTGATGATGATTGTATGTGGAGTGGTGTGTATGCAACTGTATGTGGGTGAGAGGTCAGTAGGAGCAGACCCACCTGTGAACTAAAGCTGGCTGGGCTGATTCCTCCTCCAATTGAGGTGCGGTTGGCATTGGCATTTGAGACAGGGTTAACAACACTGGGAATGCTGCCCGGGTTGATGGGTGCAATTGTGGCTGAAAGGATATATGGCATACAAACCAATCAGACATGATTGCTAGGGATAACAATTTGCAAGGTAACCCAGATTTCCAAAAGACAGAAAGACACAACAAATATATTCAGATCACTATTAACCCCACTAATTACAGAGAAACAAAGGAATCAAACCAGACCCTGATACAGAATATGGTTAAAGTAACATGTGAAAAAGAAAGAGGAGTGCAAAGATAGCCACCTGCATGGCTGCTAAAAAAGGTAAACTATTGGCTGAAGTTTAAGAGCGCTGGTTGGCTTAAAACTTATATCATAGATAAGGAAATATAGCAAATGAGCCACAAATAGTCTAAGAACAGTGAGAGTGATCAAGGAAAATAATTTTACCATTAGAATCTCTCACTTAACTTTTGATGCATTTTGTATAAATGATGAAGCAATAAAAAAAAAAAATCTTACATCCTAATTGTGCAGATGGCAAAAAAAAAAAAAAAAAAAAAAAAAGTGGCAACATGGTAAACTAGACCAGATCTACACAGAGGAAAAAATTTCAGAAGATATATATATATATATATATATGTATGTATATATATATATGTATATTAGGTATAAACAAATATAAGCATGAGTCAAAATTGGATTTGGGAGAATGTTTAAAATGGTTGAGTTTATTTTCTCTCCCATTATATTCAAATGGTTTAAAATCAAATAAAGGATGGTGCTCAAAACAAGAATGAGAGAGAAACTTCAGGTACTCATATCCAATAGAAGAGACAAGAAAAAAATACAGCATTTAACAAAACCAATTCAAGAACAATTAAAATAGAAATTATGCAAATGAATAAAATTCAAAAAATAAAGTAAATAGAAAAGAAATGACCAGTCAATGAAGACCATGTTAAGAAAACCAGCTGCCACCATCTTTGAATCAAGATGGAAGAATTTAACCATACTCACCGTTGGACAAAGGGCTGAGGTGGTGACAGGTGCATCTAAACCTAACAGGGCAAGGGTTCAAGTCATTACATGCAAACTTTATAAAGCAGACAAGGTTTAGACAGAAATTTCCAGAAGCCCATCAGAAATCAGCTATTAATAACCAACAATAATTAGTGCTAATAACCAACTAGTCATCTACTTCTTTACAACACATCACTTCATATATAAACATACATCAAATTGCTCTAACTTTTAACAAGCCTATATAAACAGTAATGTATATATCATAAAAAAAAAAGAGTTAAGACCCCCTTCAGTTATGAAGGGCCATGGGACTGCACCTAGAAAGTTACCCTCTGAGGAACAAGTCCAGGAAAGATTGTTTAGAGAAGACCAGCAGTCACTCATGCACACCAGCCATCGATGTTATCCAAGGGAAAGGCAGATACAGCCTGGCACCAGTGACATCACAACTCATTTCTACAGCAGAGTCAACTGGAGCAACGTGAAATAAAGTGTCTTGCTCAAGAACACAATACACAGCCCAGTCTGGGAATTGAACTCACACCCTCATGATTGTGAGCCCGACGGTCTAAGCACTGAGCCATGCACCTTCATATATATCATATTGTTCATGGTTTGTAACTGATTTGTATCTAAATATATCATAGATTTAGATATAAATCAGTCAGGTACAAACCTTGAACAATAATGCAATGAGGGTCAACAAAAGTCCTTCTGAATATTTCACTTACAATTCCAAATATTAACTAATATTTAACATGTTAAATAATCTGCAGTGAATCCTTTATCTTATCATTTTAGTAGCTTAATCAGAGGAAGAAGGGTAGTAACTATGACAACCCTTTTTCTCTCATATTGGTGGAGAGAAAAAAAAGAACCTAGAAGCCAGAGACTTAGAGCACCAAGGAACAGGTAAATAGTATTACACTGGATGCCAGATTAAGTGTGCCATTCAATGTTTAAGCAAAGTCACCTAGCAGTCAAATGGTGTACCACTGCGTAAGCAGGAGCAGACGCTATCAACAGTACCAGGAGAGTTCACCTAGGACAGTTCAATATATAACGATTTTGTAACAGATTGTTCACTGGGAGGAGTGTTAACATGTTTAATGCTTTAATATTAAAAAAATTAAGAGGGAATAATTATGTGATGAGAAAAAAAGAAAAACAAAATACAGCAAGTACAGGAGATAACTCTGGACATGTTCCTGCCTTGCTATTACCTCAACAGCAAAGACAATAACTCCCTGTATTTGTCAAAGTAATGTTAGTAGAACCTTTAAGCAATCATACAATAATGTATACTGGTTGGCTAATTGATATCTTAAAAAGGAGACCAAAAAAAAAACTTACAATAAGTATCACTTTAATACATTTTTAAGTACAATCACTGCTTACTTTATTCTCTCTCTTCCTTTCAAGTATAGTTTGACCAACCAAAGCTGACACAAACTTGATAAAATATTTCAGCTTAAGTTAGTTTCAACCAAAACTGACATTCTTGAGAAGACAGAATCATGTCTCTGTGTGTGTCTGAGAGAGAGATCTGTAGTTGTAAAATCATATTCAAGAAATCTTGATATCACTTTATCTTATTACACCATTCATCCAATCAAAATGCAATCATTCTCATCAACAATTAATAAAAAAAAAAATTAGTAATTAGAAAGGGTGTGTAACCAAAATAGGATTTGTGATGATACTAAGAAAAAAAATTTTTTTTTTCTTTCTTTTTTAATGTCCATTCAAATGTGAATATGGGGGAATGATTATTAAAACAAAAAGTATGGTGGATTACAAAACACAACACTGGATATTAATGTTGATCAATCCATCTTTATTGTTTACAGTTTGAGGAAAATTAATGTGAAACCTTGTTTTGTTTTGTTTTATTTTTAAATGCATTATCAATGAAATTCAGTTTTGTCCAATGCAATAAGATTGGGCAAGTTCAGGATAACCACACTTTGATTTAGGATAGATTTTATTCAGAAGATAAACAAAAACTGGAGGGGGGGGGACATTTAAATGGCAGATACAGAGTGAAATAGGAAGAATATGTAAACTACTAAAGAGGATAGTTTATTTTAATCATCATGTGTGTTCATACAAATACCTGGTCTATCTAAGTTTTAAAGCCCCAAAATGTAGGAGTTGTAAATAATCTTTGATCCAGAATGGTATTTATAAAAAAAAAATGTTGCCAAATTTAAGAACTCTTTCTTGGTTAGCACCTGTAAATATAAGCTGTATAAGCTCGCACAAAGATTTCCAAAACCTTAAATATACCACGAGCTACACAAGTTCAGGAAGACAACAACTCTAGGGCTGATGGTGTGATAAATATGTATTATCATGGCCCATTCTGTTATTGTTATTGAGGACAGCTCAATGTGGAGAATAATGAAAGCATTTACTAATGAATTCATAAGAGTAGTAATGTGTCAATCACACTTGTATATCTATCAAATATAAGACTGCAGAAATTCAACCACTGTTCCAGGGGTTTTTTTTTATTTGTTTTTTTTTTTCTTAGTCATGTAGTCAAGCTTTCAAACATTTGCTGATTCATGAACTGTAATTAGATATCAACACACTACATAGATTTTAAAATTATTAAATAGAAGCAATTGTAAAGTACATAAAAACAATGCTAAGGTTTCTCCACAGTAAATAGATTTATTATAAATGAAATAAAAATTAAATCAGCCATTCTCGGCAGTAAGAACCATTGTGTGGCATGTGTCACATACAAACCAAAACCATGTAGTTATGAAATATTGCACCTACCAAAAACACAACCCACCAGGAAATTGGTAATTATACCAAAGTAATTTGATATGCAAACAAATCATGCAGAAAAGTTAAAGAAAACTAATAACAACACTATTAATTACACTAATTAAACATGTCGAAATTGTTGCAGAAAATGTATTAATTTACCCTTTCAACTAATTCTATGGATAACGTGGATTATATCCTACTGACACTGGCAATAAAAGATGATTACAAGAACCCCATTTCAGAGAGAGGAATGAAGTTGTGCAATGTTGATCACATTAAAGACATGATTACTGTAAATGAAGTGGACTAGTTTCAACTGAGAACCAAAACTAGATTGTCTCATTTTACAATGCTTTGTCATAGTCAGATATACTTAAATAAAAACTGCTATGGCAGTAACTGGTGAATTAAAATGCAGGAACACATAAAAATTTAAATATGCAAATATAGTTCTATGCATTTATGTGCATGTGTATGTGTGGTGTGTTGTGTTTTCATTCCTGTTAGTACACAACATTAATCATATCTCAAACACAAATTAAGGAGGGTAGGTATAAAAAGAGTAACCTTCAAGAAATTTCAAAGAAAAAAATACGCCGAATCTTGGCACAAAAGATTTGAAAGCAATATCCTTTTAAGTTCAGACCAAATGCAAAAGACATTAGCAAAATGGAGGAGTATTAGTAAAAAGGTAACTAAGAGATTGGAAAGACTAAAAAAATAAAATCAGTTGTGGTTTTGGGGTTTTATTTTTTTTCTCTTTTTTCTTTCTTGAAAACAAGATTCAAAATTGCTTGAAAATGCCTGATATGTTTAAAACATGTTGATAACTTAAATAACTAGGCTATTTCTAATGTTTGTTTCAGATAAGAATGAAAAACCAACCTTGTTTTTAATTCAAATGTTTCATTGACTACTATTCTCATCTTGTTTCATTTTGTTTCTTTTACATGTTTTAGCCAATAACTTTGCTAATTATTTTCCTGAAGTAAATGGTGACATCCTACTCAGACAAATAAATAGATACAGGAAAAGCTTCATCACAATGCTGACAAAATTGTTCGGACAGCCAAATCCATTTTACAGTGAAATATTTGGCACTAACAAATATAGCCAGCCACAAAAAAAAAAAAAAAAAAATCTACAAACTCATTTAATATTTCATTGTACCTAGGTATATCTCTAAGAAAATTAAAGCAATTATTTGCTTAAAAATTCTTTAGACAGGAAAACATTAAGAAGAAGGGAAATAAAACCAAAGATGAGGATAGTAGTTTGAAGAATTCTTTGTAATAATAAAATATTTTAACAAAATAAATTTAGAAAAAAAAATGAGGAAAAGGAGAATATTTACAACTTAAAAAATATAAATTTATATCGTTATATTTTTAAATTAAGAAATAATTAAAGAAAGAAAACATTG
>NC_068998.1:16656448-16660209 GCF_001194135.2 Octopus bimaculoides | reverse complement strand
TTTTTTTTTTTTTTTTTTACTTCAAAATTTTCTGAAACGTAAAAGCAATACTTTCCAATTCAATAAATTTTATAACTAAGGTATTTTTCGATTTTTTTTCTTTTCAGTAAAAATGAAACAAACAAGAAACGGTCATTCTTTTACACCTCTATTATATATACACACACATAATCAATCAGTTATCTTACTAATGATCCTCTCAGAAAGTAATGTTTTCCTATACCCACAAAAAAACACATCCTATTGATTGATATATCAATATTTTTATAATTAGCTTCCTTTTTTTTTCACCAGCAGATTACAAAAAGAGATGAATGTTCTCATTTGAAAATTATTAATAATCTGAAAAGAATTCATAAAATTAATGAAAAGGAGGGAAAAATCAAATAAATTGTGAATTTTTCCAAGTTTATTAATGACCAAATTCAAGACCATAATCTATCAAATTTTACTTCCAAAAGACAAGTTTCAGCTAAGAAATTATTTCAAAATTACAAGTAGAAATTTGTGCCCACTTGTTAACAGATATTTTTGAAAAATATCTTTTATTTAAACTAAACCTAAGGTTGTTATTGTTGCTTAGTTTAAGTCCAACCCTTACTGAATAAGCCTACTAACGAAAGCATTCTAGCCAGCTACAACCATCCTGCATACCTCTTGAGCATTATATATATATAGATAGATAGAACTACATCCTCTAATGTGTCCATCTTTCAATCAAGAGGATTAGAGAGTGTGTAATCTTGGTTTGTATTTCTAACAAGTTGAGTGACCCACATATTTGGCGGTTGGCTTTAAACCTGAAGAAAGGTGTGGGTATATTAAAGTATCTTGTGAATGTACATTGTTGCTATATAGCAATATATTCTCCATCGTTTATAAATATAGTGATACTATAACTATGTAACAGTATCTACTGTATCAAAATTAGTGTTGCAGTTTTATGATAATGATCAGCACAATATTTCTCAGTACTAATGAAACTTAGCAAAAATTTGTGAAGGAAAATAACATTAACAACTATTAACCCTTGCATGATTATATACCTAACTATGGGGTTTTCTATATATTTCAATTACTTCAATATATATCTAGATAAGACTTTTAAGAAGAGAAGTGTTAATAAAATACCTGCAAATGATATATATATATATTGGTATAGTATGCTGGTTTTGAGCAATTAAAACCTCATATTATCCATGTCGTGATTAAATTTTCATTGAAAATTTTTAAAATTTATTTTATTTAAATATGAACACTTTGTTATTCAAGCAATCTCAAGTGGGTTTTTAATAAAACAGTTTCCTTTGGCATGCCATAAATTTCAATCAATTTTATATATGTATGAGGAAAAAGATTGATAATGACTTTTCATCAGTTGTTGGCTTTCTCAGACTATAACAAAGTCAACAAGTGGCAAAAATTTCAAAGTCACTGTCAACTTTTTCCCTTGTGAAAATAAATGTGATACTCTATTTAAATGGATTGAGAGGTCCTTCAATTAATATTTGAGGTGTTTTTGTATGCAAGTTGAACATAAAAACAAGTAGCATATGTTTAAATGTACACATGTTTGCATTATATATAAGATAGCTGGCTGGATTTGCTTGTGCACACACACACATCCCTGATGCAGAAGTATTGCACCACTGTAAATCATGGCATAACAGAGATTTGTAATGCTAAAACTATTTTTCAATTGGTTTCTATGAACATGGAAATCAATGGATAAATAATGCATTTCACATTAGAGAATTTCATGTTATGACTAGATTTTTTTTTACTCTTCTGTAACACAGGATATGTGTGTGTGTGTGTATTTATAATTCAAGATATAAATACACTTTCAAAAGATTAAAACCACATTTGGAGGGTAATGTATATAGTCACTTTGATGTACAAGAAATTTTGAAGACAAAATTATTGAATGCTAGCTTAGCAGGCAAAGACAGAACTAATTAGTGACATTAAATTTGGAATTTCCTGACTGCCCGTTTTAGGTTCAAACCCCCAAATTTGCTTCTTGCATGTGTGCGTGCATGTGTGTGAAGGCATATGAACAATATCTTCCTTTCTGTATTATCTGAATGGGTAAGATATTGCACAACTGAATATGTTGCGGATATGTACAGACTGCAGGCATTCATTGACTCCCTGGAAAAAGAAGAAAAAAATACAATTCTACAAGTCTCAGTTTACTTGACTACAGAAAAAAAAAATCAATTACAGCTAACACGCTTGGGAAATTACCTGTAATTGACTAACATTCTTTCTGAAAAGAGGGAGGAATTTGGTTTTTATCTTTAAAAAAAAAAACACAGAAGGAAATAGGCTTATGAACATCAGCAGTTTATGAATTTTTTTTTTTTTTTTTCATGAATAATAATTAGAAATTTATTTCTTACAACATTGTTACAAATTTAGCTAGAGGATGATTGAAATTTTAAAAATATTTTCTCTAAGGTTTCAAAAGACAGATATATTAAATATGTCTGTTTTCTTAGAATTTTGTTGCAAAAACAAAGTTTTACAAACACTTTTAAAGTCAGGATATTTTCTAGTTCTAAAACATTTTTTTCCCCCGCAGGTAGGAATAGTCAGAGGGGGCAAAATACCATAGTAGCATAATAATCTACAAAAAGGAAACAAATTTAGTCAATATACTAGCATCTTAATCTGAACATTACTTAAGGAGAAGTGGGGATGACAAATGCTTGACCCCACCACCACCACCACCACCAAATGCATACACACACATACTGATTTCTTGCATTAGCACTAGGCCAAAAATCTGGATGAAAAGGCTGCATCTAGTTCAGTCAATTCAAATGATTTAGCATATAGCTAGGAAATATTTTATCAACCTTGCTAGTAAATATTTCATGGAGCTTACTATAGCCAGTAATTATTTTTATCAAGGAATGACAAACCAAGCCTACCCATATTAAGTTACAGGTTCACAAGAAAATACTGATCTATCTAAGTACAGACCTCAAATTTCTGACAAGTCATCATTCTTTCATATGAAAATATATCAGCAATGTCAAGTGGAAAATAAAAGCAAACCATATATCAATAATTAACCAGTAAAGTATAGAAGGCCTTCAATCATATTGCAGAAAATCTTTCCTTCACTTATATATAATCCAGTGTTACCTATCATCACAAACATTTTGTAAATACAAACAAATACAAAACATTGCTTCTTTTTCTTTCTTTTTTTTTTCAAAGATTTTTAACCGGGCAGGCAGAATTTATATGTCTTGCAAATTTAGACTGAAAAGACTTTTTTTTCAAAATATAAATAGATAACTACTATTTATAAACCTAATAACATTGCAGACATGCAGCACATACATGCAATAATCTTACTTATAACCAACAAGTGCAAACTACCCAAGACCCGAGTTCTATAACACTAACTAAACTGAAATAGACCATTATTGAAGTAGTTCACATTTAAATAAATAAATAAATAAAAAAAACACACAACTGAAATTTTATTATTGCATAAATAACACAAAATTTCGATATAACTTTCATCATAGTCTTATGAAGGAAATTTTCAAGTTGAATTCCAAACACTAGCCTGCATACACCAATAATTGAAAACTTTACATTTATTTTATTTTATTAAACTCTTTTAAATTCCCAATTACATTGTAAACTGAGGTTTACAGACTATTATTGTGAAAAATATGGCTGAGAAACGGCTAAAGCTTTTCCAGAGAGTCCCACAAACATTCCATAATCCATCAATA
>NC_068998.1:16642660-16655565 GCF_001194135.2 Octopus bimaculoides | reverse complement strand
TGTATGCACTGACAGAAAAAACAAAAAGAAATCATTGCAAATACAACAAAGAAAATATAAAAACTGCTGCAGTAAAATGATATTGCACAAGAGTTTGGATTATTTTTGATAAAATAGATGACTTCATCAGATCAGATCTTATTTATAAAAAAGTTAAATGGCTATAATAGCCACATAGTAATTGGGGTGAAATGGAGAATACACAGGGCATCTGCTTTAATTAGTAATTTGCTTTGTACAGAGAGTGAGAGAAAGAAGCTCTTTTGCAGTTTGTTGCAGCTGGTTTTTTTGGGGGGGTTTTTTTGGCCATCTTGCTGACTTCACAGAAAAGCTACCTTTCTTTTTCCAAATTTGGGCAATAATGGCATTTGTTTCCAATGTATATAAAATTCCAACTATAGTATTGTTTTAAACCAATTTGGTCGGTTTCTAATTACTATAACATTGTTGGTTATAGTAATTAGTTGGTTTCTGATTACTATAACATTGGACCTCCTACACACGAGTGCAGTTTGCATTTGTCCTTTCATTTGTCTTTCAAACCATTGCCATATATTCTTTAGAAATAAATGTTTTACCCATGTCCCATTAAATCATTTAATATCCTACAGCTAACTTTTGCATTCCCCACTCTTCCACATTTAAATGCAGAAACATGGATGGTGAAAATAAATTACTTGGCTTTATTACATACCAAAATTTTCTAAAACATTATTAATGCAACATAAAATTACTTCAAATCGAGCTTTTCAACAAATTAAGCCAAAATGTTACACAATTTGAATAATGGCATCATGTTAGTTTAATGTAATTACAAAAAATCACATTACAATAATGGTGATGCCTATAAGCTCTTTACATTCATGCAAAAGTTTATCATGATTGTAATTTGATGTTTGGTGCAGTCACTATTTCCAAAATTATTTTCATCATTTTAAATTTGTTGATACACTTAAAATATTGTTTTTGCTTCTACATTTCTTGTCAGTTTATTGATGTTTCACCATCACATTTATAAACCTGACAATGAACATTGACAAGAAAACTATCATAAGAAAACCTACAAATATATACAATAAAAAAAAACCTAGTCACATCAATAATATTATAATGTAACATTCCTTATATATAGGTATATAGGTATATGAATTTTTCCTAAAGTTATCCTAGCATTACAAAAGGCTGCCAAAAAATGGCAACTTGCACTAATAATTAATCTTCAAAATAAGTTTATAAATGTTTCATCATGTCACAATAGGGCTTTCCTTTAAGGTGTTAACCACCCCTGATTGGAACTCTCCCGTATGACATGTACGCATGCTCAGTGACTTGCTTTAACAGTTGCAATCAGCTGAATGCACATTGCCAGTGACATTTAACATAATTACCCACACTCTGTGGTCAGGATTCTTTTTTTGGTTTGATGTCGGTATCGAAGGGATTACCAGACACCGGACAATACAGTGAGAGCAGCTTTCACTCACATCGTGGTATTCGATGCTGTGTATGTGTCTGTCATGGTAAAATATGCCACTCCTTAACTGTTGCTTTGCTTTCATTATCTGTGAAATTCGGAAACTTACAAAGATCTTTAGATCAGGCAATACTTCACCGAGAGGAGATATAAGCTTCTGCTTATTCCAGTCTGAAGTATCATCCGATACTTCAAGCTTATCGTCCGATGAATTTACTTTGTTGACATTCTTCATCGACAAAATTTTTATTCCTTTCAACCTTTCAGTCAAGTCCGCCTTTCTTCCAGTAACATACTGTCCATATAATCTTAAATATTCCTTTAACTCAGGCACAGTAAGTACTTCGATAGCTGAATCATCAAGCTGCTTTATATCCATGATAAGACATAAAACAATAACAATGGCGTGGGTTAGCCTCCGGAAGTTTAATTATCTACATGGAGCGCCGCCTAGCCAAGGGAGATAACCTACTTATAGGAAAGCCCTATAGCAACAAGAGAGATCTGCAGTGAATCCACTGGAAATAAGTAGTGAAAATTAAATTAAGATGTCTATTAGCCATCAAATGCATCATCTCTAGATCACATGAAATGGCTGCAAAAAGCATTATAAATTAAATAATAGGCATAATGAAACTGCCTGAATGAAATCATCTTCCATTTTGAGAGTTAATAAAACAAGCACACTTTGAAAAGCAGAATACAATTGAAACAAAAGTTGATGTTTTATCAGCAACTAAATGTTAGTGAGTTAATATCTAAGAGGAAATACTAAGTAAATATATTTCTGTGAATAAATATTTTCTTTCTTGACCAGCTAAAAATTGAAGCTGATGTTTATGACAATAGTCATAGAAGTAATTTCTAGCTTATTGACAAATCAACTAGGTTAGCACCATAGGAGACATCATATTCCCATCATCTCCAACTCCCATAAAACAAAAAAATTAATAAATAAAAATGAAATGAACAAAAATTAAAAAAAGATTTTTTTTATTATTATATTGAAATAATTTCAGCATTGAAAGAATGAGATGAAAAGAGACAAAACATAATTATAGCTATTTGTAAAAAAAGAGAAACAAAAATTCAAAGATTGAATCAGAAATGTTGAACAGACATTTCAAACTTAAACCCAATGTTTGTACTATATTTTTCATTATTTTAATCGAGAGAAAAAGAGATAGCCAGACAGACAGTGAAAAATCATACACAAATATGTACCTTGAAAGCTAAATAGATTTTGGCAGCAGTATTATTGGAAATGGAGATATTTTCCTTTTTTCTTTTTTTTTTTAAATCAGAAAATTTGATTTGCAAAAACTCCCCTAGCTAAGAAATGTTTCAGCTTCTTTTTAAACTAAAGAGGTCTGTGAAACAACAAAAGAACAACATATTCAGTTATCCAGAGTGAAATTGAAGCCGGTCTCAGAAAGAGGTTGCACAGATTGACTTTCGAAACAGATCAGGTGGAAATTTTTTTTTTTTTTGTCTTTTAATGCATGTTTTTGTTTGTTTTTCTTTCTAGTTTTTAAAAGGAGAGTAGAAAATATAACAGGAGTTCTTTTACATGTGGACAAAATCACGTTGAAACATATTCTCATATGAAGAACCTTAAATAGAAAGTAACAAGGATCAGATTAAAAAATTCAAAAGCTAGACTAAAAAAATTCTTTTAATATATGCTAAAATCTCAAAGCTTTGTAGATTAAAAAAAAAGAATCTCTTGAAGAAATCTCATTGAAGTAATTTATTGAAATCTGGAAATATTTGCAAATATTTTCAGTAGAAACTTTCAAAACCTCATTTCATTTTGAGAAAACAGACAATGAAAAGTTCAACATTACCTTTTACTTTTAGAAAACTCAACACCAAAACAATCCTCTATTTAAAAATTATACAAAAATCAGTAGGAAAATATTAGCGCAATAAGTTGTTTTTAAAAAATTAAAATAAAATGATAATAAAAAACCTACTTCAAAACATGAAACTAAAATCCAATGAATGGCTAAGAGTGTAAGGATAAATAAACTGTTTTAGAATAACATCATCGTTTAACGTCCGCTTTCCATTGTATATACAAAGAAAACAACTACAATATGAGGGGAATTGGTCTCATCTCAGTTAAAGAAGAAATAAATATATCAGTAAATAGAATTTGTAAAATCCAACGAAATGCTCTGGCCAAAATATCAGAACTTGCTTCTCTTCACGGCAAACCAGCAGACCTTGTGAATTTTTATCAAACATTAAACAAATCAATCTGATTAATTAGTTTTTCTCCAACCAAACATTTCCGAACCTTCTCTAAAGCATACAAACAATAAGGAAAGCAAAGAAAATAGACAAGTGAAGCAGATTATTTATGCTATAAAAGTATTATTTAAAAAAAAAAAAGTAGAAGACTCCAGGGAAGCTACAAGAAGTTAAAGAACATGCATTTAGAACAAATTAATCCAAATGTAAAAACAAAAAAAAAAACTACTGGCATTGACTGACTGACCAATCCTGTCATGCCAGGGGCTTTTAGAATCTGAAATTCTTTTACACATAAACCTGACCCTGAGTAAACATTTTAACGTCTATGAATACTACAAGGTTTGAATTTGAACCAAAACCAAATTTTCCCCCCTTTTTTTTGGTATGCTGCCTGCATCCAATTCAAGTGCAGGAAAGACATTCACAACCTTTGCAAACAAAATCCATGGAGTTTAATATATTAGATTATAACAAAGTTTACTTCATCTCACTTCTTAAAGTTAAAATTTATAATATAAAATGTGTGTCTGTGTGTGTGTGTGTGATGAATTATTTCTACCTGTTCTTTCTTCAATTTTATATCTATGATTTTGAACAAAGAGTTGTAAAGATTGCAGTTATAACATGATATTCATTATATTTAACGCAATGCAAGCTGCCAGACTTGCCAGTTGAAGTAGTCACAGTGTAGCCTTAAGATTCCAAGACAAATAAGAGCATATTGTTTTCCAGGTTCACACTTTTTGCAGCCACTTGAAAACCACTGCTGATCATACAACCTCTCATTAGCACCAGGGTGGATATCAAGATTCCACAAACAAGTAAGGAATATAAATGCAACTGTTCATGACAGAAACAGAATCAATGCTTGCCATTAATTTTATAATTCCCATAATTCACTATTTATTACTTTTCCTTTGAGGTAAATTAAACTGAAGGAATTAGGCAGGAACACACCAAAAATAACAGTTAACAGACAATTCTGCTGGTTGTGTAAGGGTTAATAGTTAACATGATTGTAGATTCTAATCATGGTGACAAATAATTAATATATTTTAGTGTTAATAAAATTATTTTTGAAGACTAAAAGATAATTTTTTTCCAGAAACCTATTGATATTTCTAATTTTTAAAAAATGGCATTTTATTGTTTAAGTATTTAATCTAGGGAAATTAAGAGCTGTCACCAATGACAACTTTTAATATTTTTATAATAATAATAATCATTTCCACAATAGGTACAAGGCCTGAAATTATTGGAAGTGGGAGTAGTCGATTATGTTGACCCCAGTACTCAACTGGTATTTATTTCATCAATCCCAAAAGGATGAAAGGCAAGTTGACCTTGGTGGAATTTTAACTCAAAATGGATGAAATACTGCAAAGCATTTTGTCTGGTGTGCTAATGATTCTGCCAGCTCACTGTCTTAATAATAACGGTTTCAAATTTTGGCACAAGGCAAGCAATTTTACAGGGGGATGGGTTAATTATTTTATTGACCCCCAAAAGGATGAAAGGCAAAGTTGACTTTGGCAGCATGTGAACTCAGAACATAAGGACGGACAAAATGCTGTGAAGCATTTTGCCCAGCATGCTAACAGGTCTGCCCAGCTTCCTGCCTTAATAATAATAATTTTAGAAAAGCTAGCAATTTGTGGGGAAGGTGGATAGTTAATTACATCAACTCCAGACTGGTACTTCATTTTACCAAATCTGGAGGGATGAAGGATAAAGTTCACTTTGGCAGGATTTGAACATAGAATACAGATCCAAAACCAATACTGCAGACAACAACAATATTAATAATAATGAATACATAAACACCTAAATAGCAACTTGGGTCTTTTTGCACCAAAAAAACCCCATAACCGAGAAGCATAGATGGTAACAGCTTAGAACCAGCTCAAAGAATATCAAAACAATGACTTTGAAGATTGCCCTCACCAGTTGCCAAAACAAAATAAGAATGACCAAAGACTCCTCGAAGAAACTTAAGTTGAGAGATAAGAGAGAAGGAACAGAAACCGAGATAGTAAAAAATCTCATGTTTCTTAAAGCAAACACAAGAAAGTAAGAGTTGCTCTTAATTAGACACAACTGCATGATAAACAGAATGGTATAATTGTGAATATGCAGGAAATAGTTATAAACGGGGACAAAAATATTGAATACTGACTTAGCTATTGAACTAAGTTTCCATAACAACCAAAACTGGAATATCTCAGTCAAGTTGATGAAGATACTAAAATGCTAATAATAGACAAATCTGAGCAAATGTAAAATATTAAAAGAAAGAAAAAAAAAGAAAGAATAAGTAACATTTAGGATGCATAACTGTCACAGGAACATTTCTCGCGAAAATGATTAGCCATATGACAATAAAAGCATAAACTACATTTTTATACATTATCAGAAAAGGAAAAAATCCTTAATTGATATCCCCCTCAGCTTATAAAGGAACGTAACAGAAACAAGAAAAGAAACAATAACAATAATAACAACAATAAGTACCTGAAGTTTTTTAGAAAGTAATTTTTATACATCATAGAAATATTTGTTTACAAATAAAAATGGTGAGAATGAAAAAGCAAAATCCTAACAAAAAATGATAACAGCACAACAAGAGTCAGTTATTTAATAACCTTGATGGAAACTAGTGTACTTACAGAGTGGTATCAGATTAGTTTGGACAACACCTTGTTGGGCAATTACTTGAGTATTATCTGTTAAACCATTTAAAATTCCATTGATATAGGAAGACTGATTTCCTATAAAAGAATAGAGAGAAAATATGAGTAGAATATTGAATAAGACAAACTAACTGTTTTTGGGTTTTTTTCTTTTACTGTTTCAAATTTTTGTTTTGATAGCAATGTAGCTGAGAGCTTTTGATAATTTACAGTTGTATCCAGTGATTTTTACAAATAGATGCCTTTTTCTACAGATAACAAATCAACTGATAAACGAGAAGAATTTTTCATTCATAACACAGGTTTAGGTACCTGAACCAAGAGTACAATTTGAAGTGCTCTAGGACAAGATGTGAAATCACTCCTAATTAAATGGTAGTTAACATGTTTATCAAGTATTTTATACATATGTATTTCAGTACTACAGAGCCTCACTGTAGGATAAATAATGTAAACACATTCCTTCTATGCTGTTCAGAAAGAATGCACAAGAAGGAAAACGCTTACCTTCTTAACACATAGTGAGGTTTTATAATATTAAAATTTGCTTCAGTCTTCTGATATATGCCATGTGTGAGTGTGTGTGTGTGTGTGTGTCCAAATTGAGGGAGTAGAGCATGTAAAATGCACACGTTTTTTTTAGCTAACTGAACCTCTTGATGTAATGGTTATGTTCAACATAGCTAATCATCAAGCTGAGATTACCTCAATGAAATGAAGGTTACAATGTCACTCAGAATTTCCAAGTCAACTCCACTACAATAGTGAGCGAGTTGAACTGAATAGAGGAGACATAGTACAAAATATACCTGTCACTCACTGCTTGAAGCTTACCAACTTCCTACACTTAGATCCCTGGATCATATTTATTATATAAAACATACTGTAATCCTGATTAACTTTTACTCTATATTGAAAAAAAATTGATGAAAATAAAAATAGGTTATTTAATCATTTAACCCTCAAGCATTCAGATTATTCTGTCCAATGAAATCCTTATTTGTTCACATTGTTTTGAACTAATCATGCATTATCTCATAACTTCAAGATTTCAATGATGCAGTTTTTTATTTTTGAGAATAATATTGTAGGGCAGATGTGAGAGGTTGGATTTGGCCAGTTTAAACAGGTAGAGTACTTGAGCTAGATATGATCAGTTAATATTCTGAGAATGTAAAAGTTAGTGGACATTCAAAATAGCTGATACAGTATACTAGATAATTCCTGGATAATCCCTATCATGTTAAAATATCAAGAGGAGAATTGTAGAAACTGATACTAGTGAGAAGATGAATTTTGGTAAAGAAACTATTGAAGAAAGTTGATGAAAAGTTACCTGATAAACAATTGTTAGACAAATTACCAGTTGCTACACTATTCCAATATGAATCTGATGGCGACTGGTTGCTATTTCCTGCTGGAGGCTGTGGTGTTTGACCAGTGTATCGAAAGTAAGGATTTTTTAAATCAAGTGAATTGGTAGATTTTGTGTTGGTTCCTGGTATATTCAGTTCAATATCAACATCATAACTTTGTCTGCAATAAAATATATGAGACTAGCTTAACATATCCACAAGATATGAACATAAATATAAACAAATAAAACATTGTGTTTTTGTTCGGATATCATTTGACCCCTAAATCTATGACTAGCTACAAACTTGTAATTAATTTCCATAGAATCACCAAATATCCCATACAAAACATTGTACTATAAACACACACACACACACACACTTTAAAAGTTGAGCCAAAAGGCACAACACACTACTAAAAGGTTTGGGCACAGTAGATAACTTCTACACTCCCCTCTGATGTTCAGTCTGGTTTGACAATCATCATCATCATCATTGTTGTTTAACGTCTGCTTTCCATGCTGGCATGGATTGGACAGTTTGACTGAGGACTGGCAAGCCAGTAAGCTGCACCAGATTCCAATCTGATCTGGTAAGGTTTCTGCAGCTGAATGCCCTTCCTAACACCAACCACTCAGACTGTAGTGGGTACTTTTTACGTGCAATGGAATTGCCTTTCTGGGACATTGCTTCAGCACTGTCCTGTCTGACTTGTTCGAAGAGAACAAGACAAAAAAGACCGCTTGCTGTTCATAGTGATATGCCTAGTAGAGCAGCTACCACACTGCAATCTATTGAGTCACTTCTCACAAACAACTGGATCTGGATATTTTCTTTTTTTATGCTCGATATTATGTTGAAAGATAGAATTAGCTGTTTAGAGATAAGAAGGGAGCTCGAGATATACTTCAACAAATAGCAAAAACAAAGTGAAGGTGGGCAGGTCATTCACTCAGAACAGACAACAGATGGTCAAAAAGAACCATGGAATGGATTCCAAAAGAGGGGATGATAGAAAAGACAAAGAGACAGCTTTGAAGAATACATGAGAGAAACGAGAAGTACAAAAGTGGACAAGGATGACAATGGATTAGGTGATGTGAAAGAGCCTTGGAGAAAGATGTGTTCAATAGTGGACTGTTATATCCTAAGAGACAGAAATTCAAATTCGGTCATCTTTTTGCATATAGTGGTCATCACCTTGAATGTCCAGCAACTTCTTTAATTCAACTGAGCTTTGCCATTCATGCAAGTTGGTTGCTTCATATCTTATAAATCATACTCAACTAATTTCTCTTTAGTCTTTGAAGAGATTCTACTTTCATTACCAGTGTCTGTCACACTATCTTGTACTATCACACTTATATTTCATACAATCTACCTTTTTTAAAGAGAGAGAAAAAGCTTTGGTTACTAGCACAAATAAAACAGCGCCCTGAACTTAAATCTTTAATGGCAGAATAAAATTTCATGGTTATACCAGTGATGTTAATTACCCACCAAAACACAGAATTGGTATTTTCTGCAAATCACACTGCCTCGATAAACTAGACATTATCTCAACAGAAAATAGTTTCAAGCATGACATTCTTCAATAAAAAGAAAATGAACTAATATATAAAAACTACTTTCCACAGTTAAGGGTAATGAAATTTTGAGTAGATATACCGGATTTTGGTAGTAGAAAGGTTAAAGTAGTAGTAATGTTTAACTCTCAACAAAGAAACAGCGTTTTAATTATTTATTAAGATAAATAAATATTAATTAAATAAAAATCATAAATTAAATGAGTAACTTACCTTTTATTACATCGTAAAAGAACTTTTCCCGTCAATGTTTGACCCTGTTTCACTAAAACTGGTGTTTGCACAAGACAGCGAACTTGATACCAATGAGTAAGAGCTTCCGTGGGTGCAGTTGACAACCACACAGAGTTGCTGCAAGAGAGCAATAAAATACAATGACGGTGCAGGCCAAGAACAACCTTATCAAAAAACCTCTTCTGGAAACTAGCAAAAACAATAAAAACACCATTCAACCATTGCATAATTCTGAGGGAAGTGGAGGATGAAATAAACTTCGGGAGTGATTTCACATTTCATCACCAAATTATTTGCTTATTAAATAATAATTTCAAATTTTGCCACAACAATTTCAGGAGAGGAAATAGGTTGAGTACATTGACCCCAGTGTTTAACTGGTACTTATTTTATTAATCCCAAAGGATGAAAGGCAAAGTCATTCTCGGCAGAATTTGAACACAGAATGCAAAGACTGACAAAACGCTGCTAAGCATTTTGCCTAGTATACTAACAATTCAGCCATTTCGCTGCCTTTCCCACTTATTAAATAATAACAAAGAACAAACAAAATCTTTAGTTTGTTTAAAAACTTCAATTTTCTTCTTTTAATTAACATTTTGGGAGACATGAGATCTTTCTTCAAAACTTTGTCTCAGTATTATCATGGTGACCAGAATATCTCAAATGGTCATTCCTTCAATACATATTGCACAGAGCAATTGTAAGTCAAATCAAACCCATTTGCACTCATTATTTAAATTTTTACCAACAAATATTATATTAGTTATAATTATTTAACATGTTTTCCATGCTGGCATGGGTTGGATGGTTTGATAGGAGCTGACAAGCTAGAACACTGCACCAGGTTTCAGTCTGCTTTAACATGATTTCTATGTCTGGATGCCCTTCGTAACACCAACCATCTTACATGGTGGGAAATACAATATATTTTTACTTTAGTAAGAAATACAATATTTTCTCTTAAAAATAGTAAATTTCATTGAAGCTACGACTCAAATAACATCAGAAATTAAGTTTGAAGCTGCTTTATATGAAACTCATACATAAATTCTGTTCATCTACATAAAAGGCCTCACAAGTAGAGGTACAACTTTATTGCATCATACTTTTTTTGTTATTTGTATGGATTTGTTTGAAAATTACTTTGAAATTTCATTTGGGTAAAACTTCCCAGCAGTATAATTGCTGTTTTATATCCCTTTTTTTTTTAGAATGATGGATTATCTGGTTAAGATGCTCATACTTTGCAACCATGTGGCTTTGGGTGCAGTCATACTGCAAAGCACCTTGGGTAAGTGTCTTCTACAATAGCCCTGAGTGGACCAATGCCTTGTGAGTATATTTAGTAGATGGAAACTATGTGGAAGCCTGTCGTGTTTATGTGTGTACCTTTGTGTTTGCCACAAGTGATGTCAAGACAAGGGTACACACACACACAGAGTTTTTGTCTACCAAACACACTCACAAGCCTTTGGTCAGTTTGGCCAGCCTGCAGGTATAGTAGAAAACACTTGTCCAAAGTGCCACACATCAGGACTGAAACCAAGACCTCACAGCTGAGAAGCAAGCTTCTTAACCAAACAGCCACACCTAGATCTTAAAATTCAAATCCATACATACAAATATAACAAACCATCTGACAGGAACTGCTAATAACTCATCAATCGACAAAATTTTTCTTAAATACAAACCTGAAACAAAATTCAAAGCAGAAATCTTAAAACAAGACACACTAATCTATAAAGAGACAAATACATACTTTGTGCCAAAAAAGGCAACATCAAACCAGAAGGCAAGACCATGTACAAGTCCTGACTGCATCATACTGAAGGTCAAAGGAATGTCAATGATGTGAAGATCTTGTTCTCTAGCTTTCTGGAAGTCAACCACATGTTTGTTGGATTTAGCAAGGCATATTCGGATGTCAAATGTATCCTATGGAGTAAAGTGAAAAGTAATTTTAATCAATTTGCTTAATGAAACTCAAAGGGTTAAAACAAAAAGGAGGCGGAGAGGGGGTGGGGGTTCTGTGTGGTAAGAAGCTTACTTCCCAACCACATGGTTCCAGGTTCAGTCCGACTGCGTGGCACCTTGGACAAGTGTCTTCTACTATAGCTGCAAGCTGAACAAAGCCTTGCGAGTGGATTTGTAGATAGATGGAAACTGAAAGAAGCCCATCATGTGTGTGTATTTATTTGTATGTCTGTGTCCTCCCATTGCTGCTTAACAACTGATGTTGGTGTGATTACATCCCCCATAACTTAGCAGTTCGGCAAAAGAGACCGATAGAATAAATACTAGGCTTACAAAGTATTGGGGTCGATTTGTTCAACTAAATGCAGTGCTCCAGCATGGCTGCAGTCAAATGACTGAAACAAATAAAACAAAAACAGAATACAAATAATTTAATGGCTGCCTTTAAGTATCTTCTTTGCAAAAATAGCAGTCAAATACCTTTTGCATTACACTTTATTTTAAGAGTCGCTTCATGGGTCAGAGTATTGACTTTTTGTAGAACTTTAAAATATTGAATCGTCGCAAACTGAATAATAAACGGAGCAATTTGATTCGTTAAAATTAATATATAAAAAAAAAACCACACAGGTAGTCCAGATTTTGATTTTGCTCCACCCAATCAGCAGTTATGTCAGAATTATCATGTACTTGCAAAAAAGGTAGATGTATTAGTTGTCAAGGATGTGACAGATGTGGATGTACATGTCGTGGAGATAATAAACGCAACGAAAATGTAAACACACATGCCACAAAGAGGATACGACTTATTGGAGGTGTCAGCACACGTAAAACAAATATGAATACAAGAAAACGTAGAGTGTATATGGAACAAGAGGATTCTGAACCATAAATTAGCGAGTCATCATGAATTGTTTCAAAGGAGAGGGGACATTGTATGAAGCATTTGGTTTAAAATCAGTATCATCATTAGCGGGAAAAGCTAAACATGAAATAATGTTTGATTTACGTTTAGAAGATGCTATGGTTGTTATAGATTTCAAAATGAAATTCGAAGCTATATATACTATAGGGAAAAAACTACAGATTTTTACGGTAAGAAAGGAACATCGTGGAATGGAACCATGATGTATACAAGATACACCAATGAAGAACGGCGTAATACTGAAAATTTAAAGGATTATCATATCACTTAGTTCGATCACATTTCTACCGGGCATCCAGCTGTAGAAACTCTGCCAAATTAGATTGGAGCCTGGTGTTGCCATCCGGTTTCACCAGTCCTCAATCAAATCGTCCAACCCATGCTAGCATGGAAAGCGGACGTTAA
>NC_068998.1:16633880-16642650 GCF_001194135.2 Octopus bimaculoides | reverse complement strand
TCAATCAAATCGTCCAACCCATGCTAGCATGGAAAGCGGACGTTAAACGATGATGATGATGATGATAGGGGGGGGGGGCACCTTGACGAGATTGGAGCCTGCTGTCATGTCCCGCTATATTATGTACAGTGCGTACTTAGTTTAAAGAATTCGCCCCTCTATGTTAGCCCGCATGGGTAATAAAAAATCAGATGATAGTAAGCAAGATTATGTGGCTGTTATGTCCTATTTTGATGCAGTATGTAGACAAATATCGACCAAATTTCCATACATTTGAAATCTTTATGTACAATCTGACAATGCAAGATGTTATAAGAAAGAAACTTATTGTTTACATTATATAAAATTGCAGATAGATACAACCTTAAACTTTGTACTTTTATACACACTACTGTACAAGATGGTAAAGGCAGTATCGGCGCTCATTTTGCTACAGCTATGAGGCATGTGTATATGCATTGTAATATGGGTTCAGATGTTATAACTCCTGTTGAATTAGTTGATGCTTTAAATGCTAATGGTGGTGTAAGTAATACAGTGGCAGAATTGGTTGGTATTAATAGGCCTGCTGTTGAACAATTTGAACAGGAAAGCTTGGGGATAATTGGAAAATTTCAAAACATAGGTGATCATATGGAAGTACAGTTTGATTTGACAAGAAATTCCGCTTCAGTTTATGAAAATTCGAACTTACCATTGACAGTAACATACAACCTTATCAATGGCACTGTGAACGATGTAAACGAAGGAAATTGTGAAAGCGGATCCGATGAAGAAGATTGTGCTTCCAATGAAAATGAAATATTTGATACAGACACTGTTGAAGATATTGGTGTTGTAGAGAAAGATAGAGGCAGCTTAACAAATATCCCAGAGAAGCATCGTATTGGACTTGCTTTAGCATCAAATATTAATGATTTGGATATGGAATCAGACGATGAAAATCCTCTTCAATGTAATTTATGTCGTAGGGAATTTGCAACTGTCTACAAAATAATTGCAAGGGAGCCTTAGGACAACAAGATTTACTCAGTCAAGCTATTGTTTATGCTAAAGATATATATGAACAGCATCAATTTGAGGTGATTAATACTAGTTCAAATGTTGAAGGCTTTAAGATGTTTGATCCCATTCATAAAACGATCCAGCATAATAATGAGTCTTGTGGATTTGAAACAGGATAGGCAAGAACAAGAAAGCTCAGTAATAAGTATGGTCGAATCCATAAGACAGTAGGGGTGTGATTTGAAGATGATACGATCGGTCAAGTATGTAAAAGGTCCTTTATTTATTTGTATACTAAATTAATATGGTATAACTGCATGGTAGCATCACTATTTAAATTAATCAATAAAATATCATCATCCTACACCACTTGAAAATAGAGAACTCAGCAATAGTAAATTTATTGAGTTCTAGCAAATATACAACAGCTTGCTTGGTTTTCTATGAAGAGAAACTGATCATATATCTTTTTCAGAAAAACAAAAAAAAATCAAAAAAACCCATCAAAATACCATTAATTATTTAACTGACCAATTTTTATGGCTGATTATCAACAGCAGTAACATTATCATTTTTTTATATCAATTATCAATGATGCATAGTAACCGGGTGTAAATGGGTCGACAGTTTGAGATTTAAAGAAATTTGCAACACCCTAAATATATAAATGATAAAACGGAAAGCCCATATATCAAAAAGCACACATTTCACAATTCCATAAGACAATTCTGAAACAAAACAGATCAAACTTTGAAACAGAAAGAACTTGTGCAAGAAATTGGAGCCTAGTAACTGTACTTACAACAATTGGTTGCCTAAAATATTCAGTAACAGCGGCATTTCTTAAACTTATGAGGTTAACGCCATGGAATGATTCTTGATACCTAGGAGAATAAATCAATGAAGTATTAACAACTCAATCTTGTTGAAGATAATGAAATAACGTTCCCTATCATTACACAGAACATAAGTACAAAAGACACTAATTCATTTTAAAAATTCAAATGAGGTTAATGGAAACATCACCATATTTTACATAATTTGCTGTTGGTCATGCAGGTGCCGAAAAGTGCAAAGAAACTATTTTAAAAAATGCTTGAAATAACCACAACATATAGCAATGATATTTAACATCAAATGAGTCTCCAAAACTGTGATGAAGTCAAAGTGTATAATTACCAGAAGTTTGCTTTAGAATACTGTTCCATATATAAGGCTTCATCAGTAAAAGGAGCAACATGGAGATCACCTTGTGTAGGAAACATCCGACCTGTAAACAATAATGCAATGAGTTAAGGGCTTTTTTTTTTTAAAGACTTCTATACACATGAAGGCAGAGACAGGTAGAGTATGTTTATACATAACAGTAGTAACAAAAGAAAATTTAAAGAGGTTTATGCCAAAAATTCTAACATCTATCCATTCATTTTCAGCATTCACTAATCCCGGAACTGTGATGTGAATAGAGCCCTCAAGCACCTCTTTCATAGGGTCCGATCAGAAATAACCATCATTAAACTTTCCTCCTGAATCTACCAAATTCCAACAGATTTAGAAATTGTCATGAAAAGGAAACTACTTTAAAAATTAAACTAATCACACATTTAAATTTAGTCATTGGAGATAAATGTGTCATTAGATAGGTTTGAACTTGTTTCTCTTAAACTTTAAGACACTACATAATATCAATTAAAGAATGACTAGAAGCTCACTTACCTCCAGGCTTCAACCATTTTTTGGCATGAAGGAAACTTTCTAGCATACGTTCATTGAACAACATATATCCCATAGGTTCTGAAATAATTGTGTCAACTTCCTCGGGTATTGTAACATCCTCAACTTTGCCCGTGATAACAACAATTTGGTCAACAAGTCGGTTATCTTTGACCAGCATCTAAAAGAGTAAAGCAAAGAATATACAAATAAAAACTGTCTTTAGTTAAGACAATAGTGAAGCCTAAAGAGCCTGTAGGAATCACAGGAGGACACAGCAATAAATTGATAAACTGTTATATTCCATACAATAAAAAAAAGAACCTGTTTTCTTTATTTCTCAAGTTAAAAATAAAAGTTAGCCTTCAAATCTTTTCTTAATAGTTTTATTACTTTAAAGATGAATTTTTTTTTTAAGTGCTAAAAATGATATAATCAAAAATCTGTTATATGAAACAGACAGTATTAGATTAAAATAGCTGAGTATATGTCACTTCATGTGACTGGCTGTGAGTACATGCCATTGCTGTGATCACTCGTCTCTTGCTGATATATAGTGTTTTTAAATACAGCATATCTCCATAAGAGATATCTCCAGATGAATACAACAGTAAATTTGCTTTTCAACAATGTATTTTCATCAACTATGATATATATCAATAACTGTATGATTATATGTCCTGCTAACAAGTCTAATGTTGGCCAAAACATGGAATGCAGTAACCAATCAAAGAAACAACAATCAGAATTTGTATAAACACTTTCAAGTGTCTGCATCAGTTTCCACAAATGACATCTCACTGACAATTATTGTTGTTGTTGGCACTCTGTCGCTTACGACATCGAGAGTTCCAGTTGATCCAATCAACGGAACAGCCTGCTCGTGAAATTAACGTGCAAGTGGCTGAGCACTCCACAGACACGTGTACCCTTAACATAGTTCTCGGGGATATCCAGCGTGATACAGTGTGGCAAGGCTGGCCCTTTGAATTACAGGCACAACAGAAACAGGAAGAAAGAGAGAGAGAAAGTTGTGGTGAAAGAGTACAACAGGGTTCGCCACCACCCCCTGCCGGAGCCTCGTGGAGCTTTAGGTGTTTTCGCTCAATAAACACTCACAACGCCCGGTCTGGGAATCGAAACCGTGATCCTATGACTGCAAGTCCACTGCCCTAACCACTGGGCCATTGCGCCTCCACACTGACAATTATAGATAATGTACTTAGAGGAGACAGAGAAAAGTGGAAATACACTGCTTTCTATTATCCCTACCATACACAATACTTTTCTCTCCCATTTCCTCTCTCCACTGCCTTCCTCTCACAACAAAAACTGTTGGCCTTTTTCTCTCTCATACTGCTACTCTTTCAGTTATAGCTCTCTTTCACTTTGTGAGTTACAAGACATTCCCACTAATGCTGATGCCATACAAAATACACCTAGTACACACCGTAAATAGTTGGTAAATCGAATCAAGTAAACTGCAAGCCCCTATAGAGCTTTATGTTAATTTCAGTTTCAGACTTTTAAATTGCTAGTAATTTTACTCTAAAATGAATATGAGAGAAATGACAATTCTGAAATATAAAAAAGAAACAACAGTTTGTAACAATTTCTAGATATTCTGAAATACAGAAATCCTTCAAAATTAATAAACAGAGTTTTAGAAACATCCACAGAAGACATTATGGAGAAGAAGAGATGACAATGATAACTGACAGATAGAAAATTTATTAAAAAAACTTACTTCACAATGTTGAGCCATACTGCTAGCTTCTATTGCATAAACTTTGCGAGCACCAGCCTGGATTGCGAAGAATGAAAGAATTCCAGAACCAGCTCCAACATCAAGTATGACCTAATTGAGAAAATATTAAATGTGAATTAAAAAAATAAATGATTGAAATACTGGAATGAATTTTCAAGAAACTCAAATGCTTATTCATTACCACCATCATTTAATATTGACTTTTTTAAATAGTCGCATGGATCAGGTTTAATTTTGTTGAAGTGGGTTTTCTATGACTGGACGTCCTTCCTGTCACCAACCCTTACCTGTTTCCAAATAAGGTAGTATTTCCCTCATAGCCAGACATTTCTCACAGAAAACTAGAAACTAACAATCTGACTTGTATGACAGGGATGCTCATTTACAGCCATCACTTGTCTAGACAAGAGTACAAACTCACACATGACAGGCTTCTTCCAGTTTCCATCTTCCAAATTCATTCACAAAGCTTTCATCAGTCTGGGGCTATAATAGAAGACACTTGGCCATGGTCCAGCAGGACTGAACCAAAGACTATAATCAGGAAGCAAGTTTCTTAACCTGTGTCTATGATGATTATGATGATGGAGAAGTGGATTTATAAAAAAACCAGATGTTCACTGAAATAAAATCTGAATTGCAAAACAAATCATATTTTACTTTTCCATTAAACAATACTTATACTACTTGCAATCATACAATAAACATTATAAAGGGTAAAGACTCCCTTTGGTCAACAATCTCTCCATGCCACCAATATTATCCAAAGTAAAAAGGCAAAGGCCAATACAGCTTGGCACCAGTGACATCACAACTCATTTTTACAACTGAGTGAACTGGAACAACATGAAATGAAGTGTCTTGCTCAAGAATACAACACACAGCCCGGTTCGGAAATCTACCTCATGATTGTGAGCCTGATGTTCTAACCAATGAGCCATGCACCTTCAGTTAACAATATGCATTTTAACTAATTAACATGCAATGTGATCAACTAAATTAAAGTTCTATTACTGTAAATAACGTTTTATCCTTGCTTTGATTATTACATTGTGAAAAAAAAACACTAACCTTGTCGTGAAAATCGTCGATGTTAGCCAACATTGCACGTTGATATGTGGACGTTCGAATATAATCTTGCATCATATTCTGTTGCTGAGACAAGTAACCATAAAACTGTATAAGAGAAAAAATATATAACATTAATAATTCTAATTGTAGCACAAGGCCAGCAACTTTGAGGGGAGTGGGCAAGTCAATTACATCGATCCCTGCACTTGATTGGTACTTCATTTTATCAATCCCAAAAGGATGAACGGCAAAGTCAACCTTAGTGGAATTTGTACTAAGAATGTAAAGAGCTGGAAGAAAAGGTCCAAAGCATTTTGTCTGGCATGCTAACAATTCTGTCACACCTTGCCGCTTTAATAATAATCCTTTCTACTGTAGGCACAAAGCCTGCATCAACCCTGAAAAGAGGAAAGGTGAAGTCGACCGTGGCAGAATTTGAACTCAGAATATAAAGAATAACAAAATGCCTACCAGCATTTTGTCCAGCTGCTAACAGTTCTGCCACCTTCTTAAAAATAATAATAATCCTTTCTACTATAGATTCAAGGCCTGAAAATTTAGTTGAGAGGATAAGTCAATTACATCATCCCCCAGTGCTTGATCCTGTGAGGATGAAAAGCAAAGTCGACCGCAGCAGAATTTGAACTCAAAATGTGAGGATGGAGAAAATGCTTAGCAGCATTTTGACCAGCATGCTCACAATTCTGCCAGCTCACCGGTTTCATAACAAGACATTTTCATGAAGTTAAAGGAGAAATTTGGTCAACTGGATAAAAACCATACATATAACCTTATTTTTACAAGGTAATGTATAATTAATTCAAAATAATGTGAGAGTCATTTGAATACTAAAGGATTAAACATGTACTGATTAATTTAAAAAAATTTTTTTTTAAGAGCTTTTCATATTTCTTATTTTGTTTAGAACAATATAATTCCTGTTTCCATTGATGTTTCCAAACCCTTTAGTTTTTATCACAAGGATGAAACAGTGATGTTCTTATACAAACATGAAAAAGTGGACATTAAAATGATGACACCAAATTCTGTAGCACATTTTTCACTGCGCAATTTTCATCATCATCCATCATTTTGAATCCAGGTTTTGTCCCCGTTAACGGGGGTGGTTCGATCTACTTCAATGCAATAGCAACTGCCGTCACACCATCTTGCCATTCTCAAACCAACCCTCCCAATTTCCTCCTCCACCTGTCTCCTCGGTCTACCTCACTTTCGCTGTCCTGAAACACTAGCACCCTCTTCAGAACATGCTCCTCATCCCTACTCAACACATGCCCATACCACCACATATATATCTATATATGTGTGGGTTAAGGATGTTAAATAACCTAATAAATAACTTTAAAAAACAAACAACTTTTTTCTTTATACAACACATACAGGATATAAGTAGCTTTAAGCAAACACTCCAGGATATTCCTATACCAAACAGAAGGGAATACTTGAAACAGATGAAAGCCTGAATAAGTGCATTCATTAACAGGATGAGACAAAAAGCACATTTACCCATCCTGACATCTGCATATTCAAATATCAAAATAAAGCCAACATCACCACACACACCTCCATCTCCTTATAACTATCATTCCTTCCTCTCTTTCCATCACCTTCTACTTCACCCCACCAAATTACACACAGAAATGTCCACTTTGTCATTGGTCAAAATTGGTAAACAACCCTCAGTTAAACATCTGTTAATGCCATAACACCCAAAGAAATGAATGCATGAACATGATTTACCCAATGTCCATATGAATACTACGGACTGTTCTGTAATCATCCCAGGAATACGGATTGTGATCTTAAGACATGTGATTTGTGGAAATGTGCATCAAAATATTTATAAATTCCATCCAAGGATTATTATCATTACTCTATCTATCTATATATATATATATATATATATATATATATATATATATATGAATACATATATATAAATACACACACAATTTGTTCTTTGATATCCAGTTTTTCAATGATAGCATGAGTTGTGCAAGAATTATTGAGGCAGTAATCTATGTCAAGCTGCCCTTCTTATCACAAACCATTACCAGTTTTGCAATTAAACTATTTCTATTCACACGCACACACACACACAATGGGTTACCATACTGTTGCAGTCTATTACACTCACAAGTCTTCAGTCAGCCCAAGATGCATGAAGAAGACACTTACCCAGCTTGAAAGTACATGGTTATGAAGCAAATATATTTTACAACCCTATCACCAAACACTGAAATTTCTCGCATGGTAAACTTAGGAATGTAAGATCTTATCTTCAACACACTAGAGCTTTCACTACTTCACTGATAACACCACCACAACACTGTTTAAAAAAAGAAAAAAAAACAAGAAAGCAACCTACCTGAAAGTACTGCACTGCTGATGCATCATCTGTTCTTTCTGAGAAAACAGATTTGCGACCATTTGTGAATTCGTTCAAACGGTACAAGAAGGACTTCATAACTGAAATTGAAAAAATGTTTAACAAATGCATCAAGAAAATTGCTGGCAATCACTCTTCAGCCCCATACCCCAATGTAACTGCCCGCTATCTTTTTGTATATTTAATGAGTTTACCCAAGAACTTTTACACCATATTCAGTATCTGGACTAGTATTTGAACTTATCACACTTGGCAGCAAATCTATTTTGTGCACAGAATTTATTAAATCACTAGCTGGCTTTGTACTGTCAAAAATGATGGCGGTTTTCTATACTTTGTCACAGCCTGCTTCTTTACTTTTTAAGCGTGTCTATATATATATATATGTATGTGTAAATGCACGCATGTCTGTAATTCTATTTTCTATGTATCTTTCTAAACAGACATACATAAAAACACATACACTCACTCAAATATATAAATATATTTTACACAAACATTCACATACTCATATAGAGTTGAAGCGCTGTTTGATTTTTGCTTCACCGTTGACTTTTCAACATCACCATCCCACTTCCATCAGTGGATCACCCCTTCCTTTCTCATTCGTATGTTGTGACAGAGAAATACACAAGAGTATTATTATAGTAGATTATAGAAGTTACACAAGGCTCTCTTTGCCACTTCCCCTCTCTCATTGCCATTACTTTCTCTCACTCCCTCTCAGTCATGGTTATTACTCTCACTATTTTCTCTCCTCACCTTCACCCCTACTGTGTGATTTGAGACACACACACATACAT
>NC_068998.1:16631419-16633824 GCF_001194135.2 Octopus bimaculoides | reverse complement strand
ACCACGTTCATTATTATATTAGGAGATTGACTTTTGCCACATAAAAAATATCAATTCCCCAATGACTGAGGCATAGAAAGGAATTTTTCTTGTTAATCTTTAAGTTCAACATGATAAATATTCATGTGGTTCAAGAATAATTAAATAACCCTTTCTACTATAGGTGCAAAGCCTGGAATTTGTGGTGAGGGGGACAGTCAATTACATTGACCCCAGTACTTGACTGGTACTTAATTTATTGACCTTGACAGGATGAAAAGCAAAAGTCAACCTCAGCAGAATTTGAACTCAGAACATAAAGATAGACAAAATGCAAATAAGCATTTTGCCCAGCACGCTAATGATTCTGTCAGCTTGCCGCCTTTTGAATAATGGTAATTCATTATGATAGAATTAGAACAGCATAAGAATACAGAAAAATTTCTTAGATTAGAATGATTCAGATACTTGTAAATTATTCTGTGAAAATAAAATGTTTCGATTTACCTGAAGGTTTAACAAATTGTCAAAACATCAACACTGTGAAAATTACAAAAAAAATTCCCACACACTGAAACATGCATGTGACAGTACACATACACACATCATATATGGTATGTTTCAACCATATACAGCTTGTGGTATGAAATTCATGCGATATATACTCCAAATTCTCGTCCAGCAGCATAGCATGACAAAAAGATTCGAAGTTGACAGTGAGTTCATAAAAGCTCTCATTAGAATTTGCTCAACTTTAGTTTGTTGCTAAGACTGAACAGCTCAAAACTCAATAATAAAAGCATATTAATTCCACAATGGTGGAATTAATATTTTGCATATTGATGTTTGCTTAACAGCTATTTAGAAATCATTAACAGGCTAACACAGTATACAATTAAAAACAATATATTAATGCTCCCCCCCCCAAAAAAAAATACAGCTGTAACTCACAAGTGACAATAATTTGGTAACAAGCACCATATTTTTGGTAACTTTACACAGCATTCGGTCCAAGAATCAGCTGGTAACCTTATGCTCTTGAGCTCATTATCTTAAGCCACTAAGCTTCACGCCTAGTATACTCATGTATACTATACAATCAATTCCTATTAACTGTATAACTTTTCAAAATATGAAACAATTTAGCATCAAGTTAATATAAGATTTATCAACTAATTGCATATGAAAATGAAGTTAATATTGCTGAATTGAATTTTGGGAGATTGTCAAGATATGAATGAAGTAATTCTGGAGGCTTGACAAAATAGTATTCAAGTTACTTTCACCATTTCAGTGACTACCACAATTCAGCTTCTGGTGTATTGTTATCTTAACCCTTTAGTGTTTGCATTATTCTACCAAAGTTAATGCTTTTTCATCCACATTATTTTGAACTAATCATGCATTATCTTGTAGGTATGAAATTTTGATGAGGTAGCTGTTAATTTTTAAAACAATATTGTAGGGTTGGTGTGGGAGACCAGATCTGACCAGTTTGAACATAGAACAGGCAGAATACTTTTGGCCGGATATGGCTGGTTTAAATGCTAAAGGGTTAAAGTCTGGAGATAAAAAAAACTGACAACAGTCTGCATTAGCAGTTAATCACTAAAAACAATTCCAAAGCAGAGTTAATAGACTGCTTCAGTAAATTAATCCTTTTTGTGGATAAAATTTAGAAAAGATAGCTATGAATAAGGAGATAAACAAACCTTGGTTGTAATTGTCACAAATGAAGCTTAATTAATTCATGCTGTTATCTCTAGTTGCTCTTACTGAATAATTAACTAATCTAAGCATATGAATCTAGTGAAGTTCTGGTAATTGAAAAATATTCGAATGAATTGAAAATCCCCCATAGGAGAGAATTCTCAATTGATATGCTGATATTATCATTAACTTTTATTTTCCATACTGTCATGGGTTGGACAATTTGACAGGCTCCAAAGAGCTGCAAGACTGTGTCAAGCTCCAGTGCTAGCTTTGGCATGGTTTCTACAGCTGGATGCCCTCCCTAACACCAGCCACATTATAGTGTGTACTAGATTCCTTTTTTTAATTTTTTAAATTTTTTTTTTATTTTGCAATACTGGCACTAGCGAGATTACCAAGTGACTTGCAAGACAAAGAAGAGAAAAAAGCCCTTTTAATTGAATCAGAGTGTATTATATGAAAGAATGGATAGCTTTACGCCAGGTGTTGAAGACTAAAGTATGAGACAAGAGCAAGCATGGGTGCCTTGCTCTGGAAGATATACTGAGAGAGGAATGAAAATGGTGGTAACAGGGTGCAAGGGCTGTCTCAAGGTTACAAGATGAGTATTAGAGAAAATGCAGACAGTGGGAGGGGTGGGTGAGTGTCAGAGAAGGGTAACCGATGGTAAAAGATGGGGACAGTGGTGAATGTAATGAGTGATAGACAAGAGT
>NC_068998.1:16624431-16631409 GCF_001194135.2 Octopus bimaculoides | reverse complement strand
GGGGGGGGGTAGTTGATGCGAAATATCAACATAGAGGTGGATAAAGGAAGATAAGAGAGATTGAAGTGGTTCAGAAAGGAAGATAGGTGAAAAAATAGAGGGGGATGATGAGCAAGGTGATGTACAGTGGCAGAGATGGAAGTCAGAGCTACATAAGAATGGCTATAGTGAGTAGGGTAAGATAAATCGGCAACAACAATAAAAAACCGTATTGTTCTTGTTTTATTATATATTCCATAACTCAGTTAACAGCATAAGAACTTCAATCACTGAGTGTATGCAATTATTAGGTCATCAAGTCTGAAATTTGTAGAAAAATAAAAGTTTGCTAATGTTTTATAAATACAAAGAATAGCTTTATTCATCAAAGTATACACCCATACTGTCAATACACTTTTGCCATTTCTGCAGTAGCTTGTCCAGCTTGGAACTGTAAAAGCCTGGCAATCTAAAGGCAATAAAATCTTGGAAGGCCTGTTTTACAGCATTGTCAGAATTAAATTTTTTTTTCTGTCAAAAAGTTATCCAAATTCTGGAAGAAATGGTAGTGGGGGCAAGATCAGGTGAGTATGGTGGACGATGGAGAACTTCCAACTCCAACTCCTGTAATTTGACCAATGTCATTTTTGCAATGTGTGGTCTGGTGTTCTTTTGCAATAAAATAGGAGTGGATCTGTTGACTAATCTAGGCTGTTTTTTTTTCTGAGTTTCTGCATCATTTGATCCAGTTGGCTGCTGTATACTTGAGCTATGATTGATAAGCCAGGTTTAATGAAATCATAATGGATTCCACCTGCATCAGACCACCAAACACACACCATCAGTTTCTTTTGATGAATTTTGCTTCTTGGACTGTGTTTTGGTGGCTCATCTTTGGCCAACCATTGTGCTGAATGTTTACAGTTCTTGTACTGGATCCATTTCTCATCATGTTACAATTCGATTCCAAAACGATTCATTTTTGTGACAAGAAAGTAGCATAATGCAAACTTCCAAATGTTCCTGTTTCTGATTTTCATTGAGTTCATGTGGAACCCACTTATCCAACTTTTTCACTTTACCAATTTGAACTAGGTGAGTCAATATTATTTGCTTGCTAACACCAAACAACAACGATAATTCACGGCCACTTTGAGATGGATCTGATTCGACGGTGGCTTTCAGTTCGTCATTATCCACCTTTGTTTCTGGTCGACCACATTGTTCATTTGTGAGGACAAAGTTACCAGAATGAAATTTTGCAAACCAATTTGATACTGTCTGCTGTGTAATAACATTAGAATGAAATACTCCATTAATATTCCAAGCTGTCTGTAATGCTGTATTTCCAAGAAAGAACTCATATTTCAAAACTACGAATTTCCAACTTATCCATCTCTAAACAAAAATAGCAAAAATCGATTTATAAATACTTTATAAAGCACAAAATGAATAAGAATAAAGAAATAGATGCGTCAGCTTTCTAACAAAAAATAAAGATTGCCAAAATATAGTAATGGTGCAAAATAAGCAGCTGTCAAATTTACCATATACCTTACTACAAATTTCATACTTGACGACCTAATAAACGGAAATTACTAAGACAATATGGATTGAAACTTAGTAGGGTATGTAACTGTTGATTCTCAATATAATAGTGTGGTTAATGAAATCATTTTAGTTTCCAAGTTCGTTTTTTTTTTTTTTTAACCCTCATTCTAAAAATGACTATATATGACATGAACTGCTTAAATTTTTAAAAATTCTTTTTTTTTTTCCAATATTTAGACATAACATCTGATGAGATAGTGAATTGTTAAATTTATATATTACCATGGACTGAGGCAAAATTTGCTTGAAAAGAGGTTTGATCTTTGGAGAAAACAATTGACTGTCGCCCAACACGAGCATAGTCTGCATTGGAATCAATGGGAATAATAATTTTCTTTGAACCATCTGGAAAATAAAAAAAATAAAATACATAAAACAAGGCTTCATTAAAAAAAAAAAAAGGTTCCAATTTCTTCAGAAGTCACATCAACTTCTAACAAGCAGCATAAAAATATATTATCTTTTTAATATGAACTATGTATGATTTTCTCTCAAGTATAGTAGTTCTAGGAGCCAATTCTTAAATCTCACCATAAATTTCGAAGACAGTAAAATTATTATACATTTTCATTACCATTCATGATCATTTTAACATCCACTTTTATCATTGAGTTGGACAGAGTTTACTAACACTGGTTTTCTATAGCCAGATGTCTTCCTGTTGCCAACACCCATCTTTCTCTAAACCAGCTAAAAATTCCCTACAGCCAGATATGTCTTTACACAATATTGGAAATGACACTGCTTGTATGACAATGAAACCCGTTTACAACCATCATGCAATGTTGACAAGGACACGGACACACACACACAAACAGCTTTTTTTCAGTTTCTGCCTTCCAAATCCATTTGCAAGGCTTTGTTTGGCTCACCATTTTAGTAGAAGACACTTGCCTAAGGTGCTGCACTGTGGGATTGAACACAATAGCATGTGGTAGAGAAGCATTCATAAAAAAAATTCTTCATAATAGTAAAATAGAAATGAAACATTCAGATGAAAAAAAAAAATGAACATTCAAATTTACTATCAATTAAATCACAGAATATACAATATACACATAGAACGAAATAGAAGATTATCATTAGTTTTATTGCATTTTTGTATACTGACATACGTTGGACAAGGCTCTGTATGGCAGTGTTCCATGGCTGCTTACCAGGGTACTACTTTATAAGGGATTTTATTCCATGTCTATGTATATCAAGCTTCCAAGTTTATTGTTTACGGGAGATGTAATATACCAACAACCAAAGCAGTGTCAATGCAAAGACATGCAAGACAAAAAAATACATGAATACAAACTAAAATCTAAAACTATATCACTACATCATTATTATTCATCTTTAATTACCATAATGAAGGGTTTATACATGTGTAAGGAAAACAAATAAAAACACTAATAACAAATATTGTATCCTATACAATATCATCATACATGAAATCTATTATCACTAAATTATAACTTGTTTTTATTATTGTTGTTGTTTTGAATTAATAATAATAATTATTATTATTATTATTGCTGCTGCAGAATTGTTAGTATGTCAGACAAAATGCTTAGTAGCTCCAGCTCTTCTCATTCTGAGATTAAATTCCATAAGGTCAACTTTGTTTCACCTTTTCAAGTAATAAAATAAGTACCAGTTGAACACCAGGGTTAATATAATTGACTATTTCCCTTTCCTAAAATTGCTGGCCTTGTGCCAAAATTTGAAACAATTATTATTATTATTATCCAAAATAGTCACGTGTCGCACGGATCCGGCTATCAACTGAGTCTATTGTTAAGATTGCTCTGCCCTCTTCCTTTGGTCGGGAAGGCCAGGCAGTTTTCATCTGCCTGGTGGCCGTGGCAAAAGCGGTTATGTGGTGGACAAGACTGAAAGGGCTGAAGATAGACATTTTCCTCTCTGGCAAATCTCTGATCGACTTTTTCAGGTTCCACTTGAAGAGGTGGATCAGAATGGAGAGGGAGGTGCCTGCTTCTAGCAAATTTATTGAAAGGTGGACAAGAGTAGCGAGCATGGTTCATGTGAACAGGCCTGCTCTGAGCATGCGCTTCTGAGTGGAGTAAAAGAAAGAGGAAACACTTGCCTGAGTGGTTAGGGAAACCGTAATTTTCTGTGGGGTTTGCATGTTTTGTATTAATCATGTCTTAATAGTCTTCCCCCTATTAGGGAATTGTATTTGTTTAATTTTATTGTTAATTTTTGTTATTGTTTTATATGTTTACTCAGTAAACCTGCCTTTGTATTTGTGTCCCTGTATGTTCTATGTAGGCTTATGTGGCCAACAAAGAAAACATTATCATTATTATTATCCAAATTGATTTCAAAGAAAACCACCAGCTATGCCAGTATTTTATTGGACCTAGGGAAAAAGCAGCTCTAAAGAGAACTAGACCTTACAAATGATAAAACACAAAGCAGAAAATAGAAAGAGAAAAGTTGTTTTGGAGATGTGTTGGTGTGCTAAAAACAGAAGCTAAACTGGCCATTACTGTAATAATGACTGAAGATCAAAAGAGGAGTGGAAAAGGAAAGAGAAAGAAAATAAAAACTTATTGTGAAACTATTAATCACTACATGAAAGTTTCAGTTAAATAGCAAGTTAATTATTCTTAACATATGGAAACAAAGTCTGGAGGAGGAACTTAGTCAAGTGAGTCCAGTACTTGACTACCACTTTATGTTATAAACCTCAGAAAACTGAAAAGTATAGCTGTCCTCAATGGGATCTGAACTAAAAATGTAAAGAGCTGGACCATTACCTCAATTCTGCCAATTCATTAACAACGAAGCAACCTTTAATATGAACTAGCTTTACTAATAAGATAAGGAAAGAAAAAGTATTAGTGACAGTAAACACACAAAGAATGTCTTAAAATATTTTGCGGTTACAGAGTTAGATTTATCAAGGTTTTCAACGGAAAATCCTTCGAATTCTGACTCGCTGCTTGACAGAATAAAATTCGTATCCATTTTTTTGTCAGGATTACAAATTTTGAAAACACAACAGGAACAAATTTGGAAAAAAATCTCCCAAAATTCACAAAATTAAAAAAACACGTTGATCGTCGTACAAAACTATAGCTGAACTGTTTACACAAATAATCACGTGTTTTCACGAATGTACTAACGAGATTTGCTCAGATATTCTCATTTAAATATGAATAGGTGATTACGGGTGGTTTTGGGCGGCTTGGTCACATGAACCAAAATTTTTTTCGGGCGGCTTTGGGCGGTTTGGTAACGAAAGGGTTAAGTAAATGCAATGTATTTTTTCATAAAACTACATAAAGGTCATCATCATTATTTCAATTGATTTGATTTGATTAACATATTCCAGATATTTTCCAATATGTAGCTATGTGGTTGCTTAGCCCTTTGGCATTAGCTATATCCAGCCAAAATATTCTTTTACTTGTTTCAGTCATTTGACTGCAGTCATGCTGGAGCACCGCCTTGAAGCATTTTAGTTGAACAAATCGAGCCCAGGAGTTATTTTTTTTAAAGTCCAGTGCCTATTATATCAGTCTCTTTTGCCAAACTGCTAAGTTACGGAGACGTAAACACACCAACGCCGATTGTCGAGTGGTGGTGTGGAGGAAGGGGGGGGCACAAACACACACAACTGGCTTCTTTCAGTTTCTGTCAACCAAATCCACTCACAAGGTTTTGGTCGGCCCAAAGATATAATAGAAAGCACTTGCCCAAGATGCCACACAGTGGGACTGAACCCGGAGCCATGTGGTTGGGAAGCAAGCTTCTTACCACACAGCCACTACTCGTTTTATTATCAAACTGGCCAGAACTGACCTCTCACACCAACCCTACAATATCGTTCTAATAATTAACAGTTACCTCTTCAAAATCCCAAAGCTTCAACATAATGTATGATTAATACAAAACAATGAGAATAAATAAGCATTGCTTGATAGAATGCAAACACTGAAGGGTTAAGTTGAACTTCAGTCATTCACTCACTCATCAATGAACATCCCCTTTTCTATACTTGCATGGGTCAAACAGAATTGATAGATCTTCTACAGGAAGATGTTCTTCCTGTCAACAACCCTCACCTGTTTCCAAGCAAAGTAAGTTTTTTCCATAGCTGGACACGTTTTTCATAGAACACTGGAAATCATTCATCTACAAGGATTACACAGAAACAGATGCACACACATACAAACACATACATATAGACAACAGGTTTCTTTCAATTGCCATCGACCAAATTCAGTCAAGACTTTTATTGTCCTGGGACTATAGTAGGAAACAACTGCTCAAGGTTCAACACGGTGGGACTGAACCTAAGACCACATGACTGGGAATCGAGCTTTTTAACCACACAGCCATGCTGAACATCACAGCAGCTTGAAGTGGAAAAACTGAAGCTATGCCACTAAGAAACAGATCACAGTAGCTAAATCTGCATTGATGGTGATATTGTGGATCTCCTATATATCCAGCATGTCAAGTAGTCCCCATAAGACACAAGCACATTGTGCTGCACTATGCAGTCACTTTGATCTGGGAGTTGGGCGGAATATATGGAATAATCTTTGAAACTAACAAATCCGTACACCAATTGGATTTCAAATGTCAATTTAGAAGTGTAGAAGAAGACATAATAAAAGACAACAACCATTAAAAAAATTCTTCTGGAAAACGTTATGTCATGCAAGCCACAACATATTTATCAAATTTAACAAAATTAGAATTACTAACACCAAACATTAAATCTAAAAATGTAAGCCATTGAAATCATTTCATATTTAATAAACACCAATTAAATAGAGTTTTCTGGGAGGGTGGGGGGGGGGCTCCTCCCCCATTGTTCTCTGATTTAAGACTCAACTAAATATACTTAGACTAAAAAGATTACTTTAATCTGATGATGATCAATGAGCTTTCATGTCTTTATCCTGATTAAAATGAAGAAATATTTGTTCGAGGTTGCAACAGATTACCAACAGACTGGATTCACTAAAGATGACCACAACCAAGAAAAGCCATATGAGCTTCAATATGGTTGCTCAGTTTGCTAGAAATAGCAGGTAACTATCTCTAAAATTATACCCTATCATCTTAAGGAAGGAAGAACATTAGATAGTATGATCCCAGATAGGTAAATGGAAAAAAGCAAATTGAAAGGATGCATCTGTCTCTTGGAGCAAGTCTGGTGTGGCGCTAAACAGCAATAAGACAATGTAATTAATTTAAAGTAGTTCTATATTCTACTGGTTTCTATCATTAGTCAATTGTGGGCATACTCCTGCATGTCTTCAGAGTTCAGTCAATCATATTGAGCTCAGTACTAGATTTACCAAATTGCTAATAAATGAGGTTATATATATATATATATATATATATATATATATATAT
>NC_068998.1:16622833-16624181 GCF_001194135.2 Octopus bimaculoides | reverse complement strand
TGTATGTGTGTGTTTGTTGTGATGATGATTGTAAATGAGCATCACCATCATACAAGCAATGTTGTTTCCAGTCTTCAATGAAAAGCATGATCTGGCCATGGAGGGATATTAATTTACTTGGAAACAGGTGAGAGTTGGTGAAAGGTAAAGTGTCTAACCAATGCAAGCGTGGGAAAGTGGACATTAGAATAATAATGGTGTGTGTGTGTGTGTGCGTGCGTGTGTGCGCGGAAGAATGGCATTGTGGTTAAGAAGCCACTTCCCAACTATAGAGGTTTAGCATTTCCTTTAACAAGCAACCTTCTTAATGTATTTGTTTTCTCAGTTCCATCAAGATAACAAGTAGTAGCCTCTATATATCAGCACTGGCAGTTTCACAGCTCATTTTCGTGTTATACAAAATATGGTGTCTCTTAAATCTTATATAACAGCATCTACTAGCCAGAAAAGGCTTTATATCAGAAACTGCTTCAGTTCCTCTTTCTGCAAACTGTCACACCAGATTTTAATTTTTGTATAAACAACTGTTACATTTATTGGCACAATTACATCCATTCTGATTATTAATTCACAGACTCAGAACCATTCTATGTTAAACATCATATCAGTTTTATGTGAGGAAGATTTCCAATAGTTGAAGTTGAGCACTTGACCTAATTTTATTTTCATTGTCAAGTAGCTGTAACCATTGCAACTTAAGTGTATTTGTAACAGCTGAGATTTTCTCCAGCAGCAAACTTTGTAAACCAACATCAAGCCCTAATCCTTTTACTTTCCCCTTTTTGAAACTATTACCCTCGCTTGCACTTTATGGCTTATTTCCCAGTCATCATGGTTAAAAGTAATCCAATATGCTACGTGTGTTTGTAATCCAATATACATGTGTTTGTAATTAAATGCAAGAGTGGCAGAGACAGTTAAGGAATCCACACCAAACAGTGAAGCAGTAGCATCTCAGGGAAGTAGCTGTGTTCTGTGTCAACAAAAGACGATGATCCTATAACTTCAGATGCAAGAATTGAAATATGGAAATGAAAGGGACTGTGTAAGTGATGCTGAAAGTTGGTACCTGAATGACTAAAGTTACTCTTTACTCTTTTACTTGTTTCAGTCATTTGACTGCGGCCATGCTGGAGTACCGCCTTTAGTCGAGCAAATCGACTCCAGGACTTATTCTTTGGATGCCTAGTACTTATTCTATCGGTCTCTTTTGCTGAACTGCTAAGTTACGGGGACGTAAACACACCACCATCGGTTGTGAAGCGATGTTGGGGGGACAAACACAGACACACATACATATACACACACATACATATACACACACATACATATATATATACGACAGGCT
>NC_068998.1:16618582-16621727 GCF_001194135.2 Octopus bimaculoides | reverse complement strand
GGTTCATTCCCACTGTGTAGCACCTTGGGCAAGTGTCTTCTATTATAGCCTCGGGCCGACCAAAGCCTTGTGAGTGGATTTGGTAGACGGAAACTGAAAGAAGCCCGTCGTATATATGTATATATATGTGTGTGTGTGTGTATATGTTTGTGTGTCTGTGTTGGTCCCCCCAGCATCGCTTGACAACCGATGGTGGTGTGTTTACGTCCCCGTAACTTAGCAGTTCGGCAAAAGAGAACGATACAATAAGTACTAGGCTTCCAAAGAATAAGTCCTGGGGTCAATTTGCTCAACTAAAGGCGGTGCTCCAGCATGGCCGCAGTCAAATGATTGAAACAAGTAAAAGAGTATCATTAATGACCCTTTAACATTTAAACCAGTCATTTCCGGCCCAAATATGTTTTATGTTCAAACTGGCCAGATCAGGCCTCACATCCTACAATGCCATTCTAAAAATATACAAACACAACATTGAAATCTTGAAGCTACAACATAATGTATGACTCATTCAAAACAATGTGGATAAATACACATCACATTTGACAAAGAAATCTCAAAGTGTTTAGAACAAAACAAAAATTAGCAAATTTTGATAGAAGATTTTAATTTAGATTGCTTTAAAACAGGAAGTTTGTATCGTAGTACTAAAGGGTAATCCCAGACGGGTTAGCATCAAGTGGATGAAGTCAAGCAAATAACATACAGCTTTCTTTGAAAATAACTCCTAAATGAGCTACATTAGTTTCCTTGTATTCCATCAGCTACTTATTTGCAGTGGAGATAAACTAACCAACAGCAGCAAATGAAATAAAATAAAATCAAAATGAAAGGTCCACACTAACAATTGTGTTCTGCATTTTTAGTTGGTATATCTCAGAACAGAAATTAAGCAAGCTATTTACAGAATAACCAAACACTACAACAAATCTTTATAGTCATTGATTTTTTACAAAATCATACTACTATAAACAGGAAGACTATAAATTTTACATTATAGGTAAAGATGTAGCTGTGTAGCAAGAAGTTTGCTTCCCAACCACAAGGTCTCAGGTTCAGTCCTAAGCCAATGTCTTTCACTATAGCCCTGAGTCAACCAGAGCCTTGTAAGTGTATTTGCTAAGTGGAAGCTGGAAAAAGATCTTTGTATATGTGTGTGAGTGTGTGTGCACTCATGCGTATGCATGCATGTGAGTTTGTGTGCACCCTTGTGTTGACAGCATAATTGTAAACAAGCATCACTGTCATACAAGTGTGTCTCTCATCATTGCTTGACAACTGGTGTTGGTGTACTTACATCCCTGTAACTTAGAGGTTCAGCAAAAGAGACTGATAGAATGAGTACTAGGCTTTAAAAACAAAAAATAAGTTCTGAGGTCAATTTTTTCCACTAAAACCCTTCATGGTGGTGCTCCAGCATGGCCACACTCAAATGACAGAAACAAGGGAAAAAATAAAAAGAATTATGAAAGCAGTGTCCTTTGTTTCCAATCTTTTATGGAAACAGTCCTGGTCAAGAGGAAACATTACGTTGCTAGGAAGCAGGTGAAGTTTGGCAATAGGAATAGCATCCAACCATAAAAAAAATCACCCTCAACAAATTTCATCTGACCCATGTGAACACAACAAAGTGGGCATTAAAACGATTTTCTTCTCAGTTAAATTTCTGACTCATCCTTCCGTCCAAACCACCGTGGTCTTCATGTTCAACCATAAGACATGTAACACCAATACACTATGTCAGCTAATTCAAACATTCACAACACATCAACACTGCCACAAAGACTGAAATTTAATTTCTCAATTTTAACATTGATATACTAAATTGATTCCTGCTCAAAGGATGTCCTAATCATAGAAAATCAAAAAGATTAAGCTTACACAATACATGAAAATCCATTTTAATTACCTCCTTTTTTATATATAGCAAAAACTCTCACAGAAATTAAATAGGCTGGTTGGTTACAACAATTAAAGTCTAGAATCAATAATAGAGTATTAATGTTGACATTCAAATTTGATATTTTTGCAGCAGTCTTTCATAATTAAAAACTAGTTTTTGTAAGAGTATTCATTGACTTCTTTTTATCAAATACATTTTGTTGCTGAAATATAATTATCTCTTTACAAGCCTCCATCATGTCTAATTTTAATTCTTTTCCTAACCACCAAAGGCGAAAATGGTTTATTGTAAATTAATAATAAGGAAACAAGGAATTTTTAATTCTAAATTTATATTCCCTATAAAACACACTAAATTTCTTAAGCAAACACACACACACACACTTTTATACACCATAGCTGTTTTAGTCTCACCGACTTAAATTACACATCTATGAATGTTTATTAGAAATTTTTCCCTTTTTTTTTCACAACTATCAGCGCACAAAGTGCCCCTCACAAAAGCAGGTTCGTGAAATGGTCATGATCTGTAAACAGTTTTGAGTAAGAACTGGAAAGAGAAGTATAAACATGCAATGTGCATGTGCACACTGAATTTGTAAAATGGAAGAGAATAAAAATGCAATGCGCGTGTCAAAATAAAACAGAAAAGAATAAAAACACATATGGTGGTCTGCATACCACATCTGTCAACCACCATCACACAGCTTTGCTGCAATTTTCTTGTTTTGAATACAAAGGAATTATGGAAGATCACAAACCATTAGTTACCTATGAAAATTATATATAGTTGGCAAGTGTTATACCTGTATTTTACTTAAAATCTAATCACTAAAATAGTCTTAACCATCATCCTTTAATGTTCACTTTTACATGCTGGAAACCTTTCCTGTCATGAACACACACCTGTTTTCAGGCAAGGTAATATTTCCCCATAGCCAGACGTGTCTTTCAAAGACTAGCAATAAATAATTTTTACTTGTATGATGATGATGTCTGGACAAGGGTACACACAAACACACACATGTGTATGTATATATATATATATATATATATATAACAGATTTCTTTCACTTTCTGTTTTCCAAATCCACTTGCAAGTCTTTGGTCAGCTCAGGGCTAAAGTAGAATACCTACAAGGATATTAGCAAACCTAAAGGAAGAATGCAAAAACCAAAATGCTTCACTGCTATTGCAGTACTCAACTTATTCTATCAGTTTCTTTTGACAAACAACTAAATTACAG
>NC_068998.1:16607059-16618118 GCF_001194135.2 Octopus bimaculoides | reverse complement strand
TTTTTTTAATTATTTTAACGAGTGTTAACCAAAAGTACTGATATTTCTCATAAAACATGTGGAGATAACCCTTTTTTTTTAATGGGGGTGAAATAACCCAAAAGTACCAAGATACCAACCTAAAGTGCCATACAGTGGGACTGAACAATGGGTGGGTATGTGTTCAACTAAATATATCTGCTTTCTTGTGAGCAAATGAAGGGCCTCTATGTAGTTGCTCAACCTATGAAAAATAGCAGCTAGAACACTTTCATAGTACTATCTAACAAACGAAGGATATTCTTAGTATTCTCAATACACTGTCTGAAAATAATAGCACTTATGAATCTGTCTGATCATAGCTGGCCTAAGGCCATCAATAACAATCTATTCTTTCACCCATCAACACCCAGCACTGTCAAAGACACTCCTTAATTCAATCAACCATTTTTTTTACACAAACACTTTCTCATTTCCCTTCCTACCACTAACCTGCAAGACTTCAAACTTAACTTCAACCAGACTGACTTCATACAGTTAATCCCTATTAAGAGCTTAGAGGAGACATGGAGACAATCCTTCAGCTAAAGTAAGGGAAGAGGAGGGATGAAGGGAAATAGAGCTGAATCTAACAGGATCAATTAGTGTAATCTGACCATTAAACAAACTACACATCAGACTGACAAAGAAAATTTTAAAAATACATAGAATTTTAAAAATGCAACTGTGGATGTATGGTTGAAAAGCTTGGCTCCCAGCCACTGGGTTCAGTCCCACAGTATGGCTCCTGAGCAAGTGTCTTCTACTAGGAACAATACAGTCACGCTGGGGTATCAACATTAAATGGGAGTACCGTAGTATTGCTGCAACATACATGCTTTAGAGCGGGGATTCCCAACCTTATTTTGCTTGTGGACCCCACTGAAGGTTATCTTATCTGTGGACCCCATATATGCATGTAAATTTTTGAAATAAAATATGTTTGTGGGTTAGTAAAAATTAACAATGAAACAATTCCGTTATTTTCATTAAAATAAATTCCAAATACAAATCTTGAAAATTTGAATAAATACAGGTACCTCTCCAAAATTTATATATATGGACCCACAAATTACAATTTTTTACTCGTGGACCCCTTTAAAGTTTCTGTGGACCTGTGGGGGTTCATGTGGACCCTGGTTGGGAAACCCTGCTTTAGAGTAATAATTCCAATTTGAGCAGAGTAATACATGTAATTTTGAATCTTTGACTATTTCAACAATTTAATATAGTCCTAGTGAATAAGGTTGACATTAAGTCTCCTAAAGACATTACAGACAGGCAACAATTGTCAAAAATGATTAATTATATAACATTAATTGGATGTTCTAATTAAAAATGACTTACTGTAAAAGACTAAAAAAACAATGAAAGTGCAATATTATTATCTAGCTGTTTTCATAATTAACTCTATACTATATAGTGTTTCCGGTTACCATAGTTACAAGTATCCCCAATGGGATATTTTTGCAACAAACACAATGGAGAGGAAGAGAAAATAAGGAGGATAGGATAAAAGCAGCTAATATAGGATTGCCACTGGCTGTGAATCCTATATGCTATATTCAGAGTATGTCCATGTTAATCTCTAGTATCTGAAGCCATTGAGCATCAACACAACTAAGACTAAATTTTGCATTCATTATACATTGTTTAATATTTTCTTCTCTCTCTTTCTAAAGAAATGTTCTGGCAAAAAAAAGATTATATTAAGTACAGTGAATGTGTGTGTGTGTGTGTGTGTGTGTGTGTGTGTGTGTGTGTGTGTGTGTGTGTGTGTGTGTATTTCTTTTATTCATTTCAGCCATGCAGCTAGTCATTCTGGAGCACCACTGTGATTTTCCATTTTTACGCACAGCCTCTGTATATTGCATGTTGAGGGATGCAGAGGGTATGTGTTGATTTCTTTTCTTATGAGACCTGTTTTTTCCTATTGGTGTACTATTAGCCTGCAGGTCCATGTTTGATGATTTCCCTCACCTATGTTATAGCTAGTTTTATTTGGGGCGGTCACCTTGCATGTTGTTCCGATGAAGCTTGGGATGGGCAAAGTTAGTTAGTTCCTTTTCCTCCACGCCAGCAGGTGCCATTCAAATAGAATTTACAATCTGAGCTCTGTCAGTTTCTGACCTTGTATTTGTTTATTTTACCTTTTGGCATTTAAGTTTTGTCTTTGCTCCTTGAGGACAATATCATTTTTCCTGGCTGCATCACCTATTTCTCCATCTCTGTTAGTCACTACAATTCTGTTTTCACTTATAATTACAGCCATTGCTGCATTCAGTACCATTTTTAGGACAGGTGGCATTTGTGGTTACTTTTTTGATACTGTCTGTCTGTCCTGTGTGAGTTTCAAGACATGCAGGGTCATCACTGACAACTTCACCTGTTTCTTTCATAATGCTAAGAGATTGAGATGTGGTTTAACAAGAGCAGAGAATTGTATAAACTCCTGTTTTTGTCACTTGATTTGTGCTACAGGCCTATGGAAACTGTAGGTATTTAGGATTGTTCAGCAGAAAGTCCTCAGCCGTGTTCCATGCTTAAGAGAGATGAAGTTCCTCAAGCTGCCAATTTTAATGCATCTTCTTTATTTTATTAGCCTTAGTCTGGCTCAGTACAAATTTGCAGCTGTTGGTGTCCATCTGTTCATTCTTCATAATATAAGAAGATGAGATATGACTTAGTAGCAGAAAAATTTAATGAGTGCAACATTTGCAAAGATAGGGGGAGGTACTAAGAAAAGAAGAGAAGAAACTATTTCTAAGAATGTTGCTAAAAGAGAGGTAAAAGAGAAAGTCCCAGGGTGTTCACGAAAATAGTGTTCTAAAGGAGAGGAGAACAAGCAAAAGTGTTGACGAGAGAAATAACTCTAAAGATCGCGCATATATATATATATATATATATATATACACACATATATATTTGAATAGTGAGAGAGACAGAAGATATGAGAATGTTTATTAATCACTACAGTTACTTCGACCCATCTAGCATCAATCCTTCATGGGTGAGATACTTGGCAACAATTTAGGAGTATCCAACAATATAGATGTGTCTTTTCAGATGATTACAAGATGCACCCAATTCAAATAATGACTGTTTCACAAGATATCTTCTCAGTTTATGTATAGAAAAGCAGCAAATTAAAGGATACACCTTTATCCTGTATATATAAAAGAGAGTTTGTGTGAGTGTGTGTGTGTGTGTATGTTCCTTATGCATTCCAAAACCGTGTTGCCGATTTTGATCTATGGAGTATCAAAAGATTCAGTAGGCTTTTGGCTACCAACTAAACTATATTTTCATTCACATATTTGCATTACACAAATTTAACATTATCATTTTTCTTTTAGTCATCTATTGTAAACGATATTTATATCACCACCACGACAATGACATCACATTTTCTATATGAGTGTGTTCGTGCGCTTGCTACCTACGTTAGGCTGATGACTGACAAGTATACGTGTGTGTGACGGTGTGTGTGTGTGTGTCTGTCAGTATACATACATTTTTGTGACGACTGACACTCACAAGATAGGCTTCAGGTGTGTGTGTGTGTCTTAGTTTATGTATAACTTTCTCCCGCCCAACAGTAAAACACGCGGATATTGAAAGTTTAGTTGTAGCCTGGACTTCAAACGAACAACAGCGTTCACTGTGAAGTACTACCAACATGAACATTTGGCTTATTTAACACCACTCACAATACTCGCAAATATATCTGGAAAAAAATATGTTATTCTGGTTATTATAACAAATTCGGAAACTTGGCAAAATAGAAAGCCTCAGCGGCTCTTTCAATATAATTACAGAAATGTTATTCCACTCTTAACCAGTTTCAAGATAATATTTTTTTTAACAGTCCATGCATTCTTCATCACTGTATCAACATTGCACAACCTTTTTATTGCATTAGTATTTTTTCTACAGCCTATAATGTTACACAGTTAAAAAATATATGTAGTAATGTCTAATTTATATCTTGCCACATACATCCTTCAGCAAATATTTTAAACTAACGTTACAACAGCATCTTCCTTTCTATACACTTAGTTCAGCATTTGTTTCAAAATTGTAAAATAAATTCCTTTTGTATGAAAAACTGAATTATGCCTTCTGAATTTTCTTGGACTTTCACTTTCTTCACCTTGATATTCAATCGTGAATTTTATAACATTTAGTATATGTTCCAAATAAATGTTGACTTTCTGTGCTTTGTTACATTGGTAACGCATAGTAACTTTTGCTAAATTGGTGACTTTCCATTTTTTTAATAGCATAACTATGCTACAGAAAGTATGTTTTGCACCTATATTGACTACATTTCATTTTGCTTGAACTTCAATATTATCAAGTCTATAAGTGTGGTTCTGCGTTCCTTACTTCTATAGTAAACTATAGTAAAGAACATTTTACACTGCTTTAATAAGCCCACATCTAATGATGAAGGAGCCATCCTTATGGTTGGTGATCCCCATGAAAATCGTGATATTCTCATTCGTGTTCAAGATAACAAACATGTTTCATAAACTCATCCCTCTTATCATGCTCTCCCATATCCTCTTATTCAGTGGAATGGACAAGATGGGTATCATTTCAATATTCCACGGACTGAACCTACAAAAGGATAGCAAATTACAAACAAAAAGGTGTTGTCAAATGACTTCTATTCTTACTAACTGATGTTAAGACCAGAACAATCAAATCAATTACACATGTCAAACTTTATTTTCATTTACATATTTTCTACGTTATCTCAACAACCAGCTATAGTTATTTCAAATACACTTCTCTACAACAACCAGGTTTCATTACAAAATGAAAATAGTTTCACACTTTCAATTTGAAATTATAAAGTGTTGCATTATGAGAGTGACGATGTATGAATAATGAAAGTAATGTTTCTCCAAATTAGTCACATCTGTATTATAGAAAGCTGCTTATTATCTATCGACAAATAAACTATGTTTTTGACTCAACAACTCTTTTTTACAACTAAAATAACCTCGGCAACTAGGTTGGGTTGCACAATTTTCAAGTCATATTTGGAAAATATTTCGATTTGCTTCCAATGTTTCACGCATGCATGGAATTCTATCAAACATTTATGAAAATGTACATATAAATATTTTATTAAAGTAAGCCACAACCAAAAAAAATTGCATTAAAAGACGTCCATTTTTCTGTGTTATGAGGGAATTACATTATTCGTGGGGCATTTTCCCAACATTTCTTGGGAATGGCCATGGGAACAAGAATGGGACCCAACTATGTGAGCCTTTTCGTTGGCTACGTTGAGGCCCAAATACTCTTCCGATTCATTGGTCCCAATCTCGAACTATACAGTCATTATATTGATACTGTACCGGTGCGACCTCACTCTCCCGTGAACAATTAGACTTCTTCCTGTGGTTTGCCCAATGCTTCCATCCTCCCCACAAATTCTCCTGCACTATTTCCAACACTTCATTCACATTTCTCAACATTGCAGTCAACATACATCACAAACACACCGACTCACACTCATACCTTAACCCCCTCCTCCTCCTCCTACCCTACCCACACCAAGCTCTCCATCCCCTACTCCCTATTCCATCTGCGGTGGCTGTGCGGTGATAACCAGTCTCAATTCATGGCTTGCCACTTCATCCTTCTTGGATATCCCTCTCACCACTACCCACACAGCCCTTGCCAGAACACATTCCATAGACCATGCCTCTGATCTCTCCCCCCACACCCACCCCACCATTGCCCATCTCCCATTTCCCCTCATCTACCTCTCCAACGCACCATTCTCCGAGCCTTCCAGCGACTCCAGTCTAACTCCTCCACCTCGCTCATCTTCCCCACCTTATCCCTTGCCTCATTCAAACGAGCCCACAACCTGCATGACCTCCTGGTCCACAGTTTTTTCCCTAACCCCACCTCCCAACCTGGCTCATTCCCCTGCTCTTGGCCGTGCTACCACACTTACCCCTACCTCTCCGACACCACCATTATCACCAGCAAACCTTCATCCCTATCATATCACTGACTCCTGTACCTGCACTTCTAGCAATGTCATTTACTGCATCTCCTGCTCTTTCTGCCCTTCTCTGTACATAGGTAAAACAGGACATCACTTGGCTGACCAGTTCGCAGGGCAACTCCGAGGCATCAGACTCGGCAATGACACCCTGGTCTCATGCCATTTGTGCTCTACCAGTCATTCACTACAACACCTTTCTGTATTTGGATTGTCTTTGCACAAGGGCCATCTGGAATTAATCTTCTCTCTTCGCTCCTTTGCACCACATGGGCTCAACTCCTTCCTCACTTCATCTGACACCTACTTCCTCCTTTCACTCCTACCCACCTCTCTTCCTCTTTTCACTCCTACTCACCTTCTCTCACCATTGATACCCCTTCCACCCACACCACACCCACATCCCCACCCCAGACTAGCACTGACCATTCCCCCTACCCCAACATCCCTACATCACACTACCCCACACCACTCCACACGCACTAGCACAGACCACTTCCCAGCACCCGCACCACCATCCACACACCATCATCAACAAACCTACTCATTACACACAAGCACACATCCACACATGTCAAAGTCACTAGCCCACACACATTCTGACATTTACATACATGCACGTGCACCTTCGTTTTGGGAATATATATATACACATATGCATATATACGTACATATATATACATATACCATCCTCTGTCTGTCTGTGTGTGTGTGTTTTAACACATAGCTGAGTTTCAGCAAAAGAGACCAACAAAATAACTACCAGACTTTGAAAATAAATACTGGTGTTGATTTGCTTGACTAACCCTCCAAGCTAGTGCCCCTGTATGACTGCAGCCCAATGATTTAAGCATGTTAAAAGGTAAAATATAACTAAATGGTGCAGCAAAGCATTTCCAGTAATTTTAGTGAAAAACCAATGCATCTGTAGTACTGGAATTCATACTTGGAGGAAAGAATTCCAATTATATTTCTGGTGTCATTAAATTTTAGACGATTTAATGATACAGTTGACTTAGAAGAGTTCTGGTCAGAACTGCTCACTATGTATTAAAGGATTTTCGTACTACATTGTCAGTGTAAACCATACTAAAAAAAATGGAATATATGAACGAGACCTGAATTCCACAAACTAAATTGCAAGTTAGCCATATAGGAGCACAAAAACAGCAAATTTGAAATTGATGCAAGATAGTGTTGGTTGCATGATAAAATGTAACCAATGGGAAAGTAAAAACAAGATTCTATAAGCTACATTGCAAGCTAACCATTTAGGAAGATGCTCTGATACAGAGTAGAGGGTAGTCTTTAACCCTACCATAAATAAGCTTTCTCATGTTCATTCAGTCAACACTGTAAAGCACTTACAACAACAATGATGTCTAATTCATTTTATTGTTGTTTGCCAGATCTTAAAAAGGGATGTGACGCTGCTAGATGTCAATATGGAAAAACAAACACAAAGACAATCATCATCATCATCATCATCATTTAACGTCCGTGTTCCATGCTAACATGGGTAGGACAACACCACAAGAGCCGGCCAGGCCGAAGCCTGCATCAGACTTCTGTGACTGTTCTGGCATGGCAGGATTTTTACAGCTGGATGTCCTTCCTAACACCAACCACTCAGCAGAATGAACTTAATGCTTTTTAATGTGGCGCAAGCACAGGCATGGTGAGTAGTGCTTTTTATGTGGCATAAGCACAGTGATGATTAATATTGTTAAAATACATGTAATAAATAACAATGCAAGGCTTACAAAACAATATCAACTTGTAAAGATTTTCCCAACACATTTTCCAATAGAAAAGATGAGTAGGAAGTTTTTTCAACAGAAGCATTGCGATAATAGTTTGGCAAGGAGCCTATTTACTTTCTGATCTCATTTACTAGCAAAACAGACTCTAAGATATGACTTGGCTAAATCTAGAATAATTCTTTTATATTGCTTTAGACAAACAAATGCTGTCATTATCTACAGAAGCAGAAATACAAATGTCATGAAAACTGGTTAAAATGTTCGTTGATGAAATTTTTCATGTTAGATGTATAAATGTATTTACGCATGAACTTTTGTAAAACCTTACTCCCAGTTGGCAAGGAAAACTTGAGAAACTTATCACATAAGGAGTAAGTTTCCTTAAGAAATTACTACTCATAAAAGTTCTTTGAAACTTAATAACTAAAAAGGAAGAGGTTTATATCAAGAATAGGCTAAGTAGATAGTGTCTAATCTGAACAAACTATAAATATCAAATATTAAATATAATTGCAAGTTGCTTGGTGACTTCACTGGGGCTGGTGCCATGTGAAAGGCAGTCAGTACATGCTGTAAAGTGATAGGCATTAGGAAGGGTATCCAGCCATTGAAACCATGCCAAAGCAGGCAGTAAAACTTGGCAGGGTCCTCTAGTTCACCAGCTCCCATCAAACCACTCAACCCATGCCAGCATGGAAAACAGGCATGATGATGACGAAAATGAATAAGGAACTTTCAAACTCATTATGAAAATATTTTGATACATGAAATTATGCACAATTCAGAATATGGCTAATATTGTTCTGCTAGTCGGGCATCTGGTCCAACCAACTGAATAGTTTTGTTATTGTGCCATTTTGCATTTTGGCAGAATGTAAGTTTTTGCTCATACTATAGCCATCTGAAAAGCAGTGTATGCAAGAACTGGCTGATAGTACAAATAGCATCAACTGAATAAATTAAAATATATATATAAAATATATATTTTATCTTCATATAACATTTGAACCTCATTATTGTTTTATTTCATTAACATTATCAACCATAATGCACCCTCAACATTTCTTAGATTGTTACCTCATATATAATACATGTAGCAAGACTCCTCAACCCTAATCACGAGTCTTTTGTTATACAACATACAATATGACTAGAGAGGCAGACAGACAAAGAAGAGCCAACTTTGTCTTCAGTAAGATTTCATTAATAAACTGAGCTTTTATAAAATTTGTCCACAAATTATCAATTACAAATATTTATACAGTATGGTTTGCTCAATCCTTTTGATACCATGTTGCCTGAATCTACTTCTGGTTCTATGATATAAAATCTAGCCACTTTAAAAAACTTAACACAAAAAGTTCCATCATAGTTGTAATGTAAAAAGCTTTTGTTGAAGTTGTACTATTTACTGAACCCCTCAATCAAATCCATAAATTAAAATACACAAACAATACATTTTATTAAAAATATGGTCATAGAAAGATTAAAATGAGTGCATGAGGAACTCATTGCTTTTTTTTTTCTTTTTTGGTTCTAACTTACTGGGAGATCAATTAATTCAATCTTGAGAAGACCTATTCTAGTAGATAATATGATGGTACAGAAGGAAGTGGCTTGGAGAGATGTAAAACGGTTTTTAAAACAGTGCTTAGCTCTGGTTTAACTATATTAAGTAGTTGAAAGATTTAACCTCCACTTGGTATTTTACCACTATCTTGAGTTAACAATCACATATAATGTACTTATTGATAGTTAAATGAACTAAACAGTGTACAAGTTTACTACTCATTCAAGCACACAAAATACCTAAACTGGACATAAAACATTCAAGCAGGATAGTCAAATACCACATTTATCCAGATCATGAAAGATGTATTGCAGATTTATTTAAATGTAGTAGGAACAAGGGCCTAATTCTACTTTAAGCAATCCATGTAACCCCTCATAACTTTTTTAGTTTGGGGAATTTTCAGAAAATTTTTGCAAATTTATACTCTTCACACAAGAATTCATACAACTTTGAGGAAAAATAGAAAGATTCTTTTTTTTTTTTTTTGAATTTTTAAAAATCAAAGCTTCAAACAGTTTCATTTTTTATCTTAAATGCTAGCAATAGACCATTAAATTTGTTTATGGGGAGAAAGATATTGGAAAACATCAATACATCAGAGTGACAAAGAAATGAGGAGCGTATCAGGTGGTTGTGAGATGTGCTAAAGATAATAGTTAAATAGCCCTTAAATCACATGCAATTTTTTTTTTTTACATAATCATATAGATTCCTGTGTGTAAAACACAAATCTGTAAAAATTTTCTGAAAATTCCAACAGCTAAAAAGTTATAAGCGGTTATATGGGGTGCTTAAAGTAGAATTCCACCAGAACGAGTATTAAAATGTTAATAATGATAATTTCTTCTCAATGACATTCCTATACTTGACGGCATTAAAAGTTACATTAGTAGTTTGGCAACGAAAGCCTGAAAGAATAAATATCAGGCTTAAAAATAAAATAAAAAATGTACTGCTGTTGATCCATACAACTAAAATTCAAGGTGATGCCCCAGCATGGCCACTGTCTAATGACTGAAACAAGTAACAAAAAAATGAGAACACATTTTACTCCACAAAAAATCCATATTAGAACTGAAAATGTTAGGTTTTAGAAGCAAAATGAATTCAGTTGAAATAGTTGAAACTATTCCATAGTAATCATACAAGCCACAGAGGGAACACCTGTACACTCACTCAACCTCCTAGAAATATTAACCAAATCTCCTTGTATTCACAGCTTCACATTTAAGAAATGAAAGGCAACATTGAACAATGTAGTCCTGGATACAGAAAAAATTAAAGAGGTGTAATTTCATCTATGTCTTTGACCAATGGTGGCAAACCAGTTTTCATTATCATCATTTAACCCTTTAGCACTCATATTATTCTGTCATTGTTTTGAATTAATCATGCATAGTCTTATAGTTTTCAGATTTTTATAACTCTTACTCTTTTACTTGTTTCGGTCATTTGACTGCGGCCATGCTGGAGCACCGCCTTTAGTCGAGCAAATTGACCCCGGGACTTATTCTTTGTAAGCCTAGTACTTATTCTATCGGTCTCTTTTGCCAAACCGCTAAGTGACGGGGACATAAACACACCAGCATCGGTTGTCAAGCAATGCTAGGGGGACAAACACAGACACACAAACACACACACATATATACATATATACGACGGGCTTCTTCCAGT
>NC_068998.1:16592377-16604320 GCF_001194135.2 Octopus bimaculoides | reverse complement strand
CATTTCTCTCCTACAACATCACTATTCTCTCTCCTACACTGTCTTGCAACACGAAATACCTCGAGTCTTTGGTCCTCACGGCGCAGAACATTGGCAAATCTTTCCTTATCTGCTTCCCCTCTGGCTAAATAAACCTGTCGCCTAGCCTCCCTTCTGGCACATTGGTACAATTCCCTGCTACCACCGTTCTTCCAGTCCTTCCAAGCCTGTTTCTTTTGTCTAATAGCCCTGTCTACCTCCTTGTTCCACCACCACGTTACTCTGGGTTGGGAGGGGACCTTACACCACCCACAAATCTGGTCGGTGGCTTTCAACAGGTTGTCCCTCAGAAATCTCCAATTGTCTTCCACGTTGTATGATGCTATATCCCCTTCTATTTCGTTAAATGCTTCAGACATATTTTCCACAGAAGACTGGAAATGAACATTGTATGAAGATATTGCTCATTTACAACTAAGACACGATGCCAAAAGATAAGGAAATACACAAACACTTTCATCATCATCATCATCGTTTAATGTCCGCTTTCCATGCTGGCATGGGTTGGACGATTTGACTGAGGACTGGTGAACCAGAAGGCTGCACCAGGCTCCAATCTGATCTAGCAGAGTTTCTACAGCTGACTGCCCTTCCTAATGCCAATCACTCCGAGAGTGTAGTGGGTGATTTTACGTGCCACTGGCACGAGGGCCAGTCACACAGTACTTATATATAAGCCCATTTTGTGTATCATACAAAATGGGCTTCTTTTAGTGTCCATATACCAAATAATCCATTCAAGGGTTAGCCTGGGGTATAGCAGTAAACACTTGTCAAAAGTGAGTGCAGTGGGCCTGAATCCCAAACCAGATGGTTGGGAAACAAGCTTCTTAACCACACAGCCCATGCCTGCACCCTTCTTGATTAATAAATGGTCTATATTACACTACACCACAAGATATTGTCCACGGTGCTGTGCAGTAGGATTGAACCCAAAAAACCACATGGTTGGGAACCAAACATCTAAACCATACAGCTATGCCAGCACCTTTCCTGATTGATAAATCATCTCTGTCACAGTACAACAGGATATCCTGTTATATAGACTCTCTAAGTAAATATTTAAATCAACAAAAACAACAGGTAGGGAAGCATGATACAGAATGGCCTGCTTGTCCAAAAAAAGGTGATAAGATTTATCATCATAGGAAAATGTAAAAAAATTTTTCTAAAAACAATCACTCAGCTTCTGTATTGCCTTCTCCTGTGTCATGAATAATTTGAGTTCAGCGTTGGAGAACACCAGATATTCTTAAAATAAAGCTATTTGAGTTATAAGGTTAGTAGGAAGATATTTCTACTAGACAAGAGCTGACATTTTGAAAGAATACACCTAAATAGTAAGAATAATAAATAACGGTAGAAGCATTGTATCGAGAGAGAGAGAGAGAGTAGATAGTACTCAAAGCATAACAAGCAAACACAAACACACATCATAAATAAGACAACTGATACACTGGAAAAAGTATAAACAGATAAAGAACTGAAAGCGTTATTTAAAAATGGAATATTTCCCGTTTGTTAACTATAAATTAAACATGCAAAATAGTTTAAAAACACAGAAATTAATACTTTTGCCACCATATTTCTGTTGAAAAACACTGCCTTTCATCATCATTATCGTCATCGTTTAACGTCCGCTTTCCATGCTAGCATGGGTTGGACGATTCGACTGAGGACTGGTGAAACCGGATGGCTGCACCAGGCTCCAATCTGATTTGGCAGAGTTTCTACAGCTTTTGTATCAAATAATTTTGAAAATAAAGAATTTAGTAAAATAACTCACAAGTTGATGTTTGTAACTTAAGTCAATATGAAATTTTGAAGGAAGGAATTTTTTGTTAACTTGTACCATAGAACAAAGGAGGATCTCATGTAGGTTAGTATCAAAAGGATTAACTCAGTTAATACCAACCCCAAATACTGCCAATGACTCCAGGATTCAAACTGCAGGTCTTTAATGGATTTACATTAAAAATCTTCCACCAAAATTTAATGTTAATTTATGTTCCAAACGCCAGCTTAATAAAGAAAGTTATTTTACTAAAATGTTTCGATAATTTTCGAAATTAACTGAAGCAAAGGCAGTGTACTTTTTAAAAAAATATGCTAATAAAATGGTTAACTTGCAGATGTGCTACTTCAAAGCCAATAACATTAAGCAAGAGTTAAGCATTTTTGTAGGCCTGTATATATGTGTGTGCGTGTGTGTAGCAGTTCAGCAAAAAAGACTAACAGAATAAGCACCAGACTTAAAAAAAAAAAGAATAAAAAGCACTGGCATCGATTCATTTGATTAAAATCCTTCAAGACATGGCCACAGTTTAATGACTGAAACAAGTAAAAGATAAAAGATGCGTGTATGTGTGTATATACACACACACATATGAAAGCAACTTATTCCCACCCAACCCAGACTGGAGAAACAAAAAAAACAAAAAAACAAGCACAAGCTGACCCCCTGGACTTCACTAGCCCTGACACAAGGAGTCCATGACCCCCTCAGTTAATGGCCTTTATAGATATATACTATAGTTATAGACATTCATCATATTGACATTAAACACTATAGAAACATCAACCAAGAATAAAGAAATTATTAAAATAAACTAAAAATTAGAAAACCTCTAATACTGATATTTTTAAAATGTTATTCTGAAGTAAGTCTCCTTATATGGATTCTTATTAGTCTTCTGAATTTAGAAGAGCTATGAACACTAGATGTCCTTAAAATACAGTTCTTTGAAAACTCACATTAATGCTACAAGAGTAGTAAAGAGATATTTCCACTACACAACTGCTAACATTTGCAAAGACATACTTAACTCATAAGAATGATTATATAAAATGGCTGTAGTATGTTGTAAGATTTTGTATTAAATCTACTAAAAGTATAATTAGCAAACATTAAAGTGTGTGTATATAAGAATTACAATGTGGAAAACAAATTAGCCATTCAAGAATGTGCAAAAGCTGTTAACTTGAGCATTTATTATTTGGTGTTCAAATTTTTGTCACACTGACTGTAAGCTGGTCACTAACACAGTTCTACAATCAAATAAATGTCACACATTTCAGTAAAGTTAACAGTTTTCGGGTTTTTGAATGGCTAGTGTATCTTCGATACTGTAATTGTTTTAGTTTGAACACACAGTCTCAGATCAAATCACTTACCTGACAGTTACATCTTTTAAAATAAAAGGACTAAACTTCTCCCTGATTTCTCTTTGTGGGGGAAGATGGGATCTCTTTTGTTGCATTTTGTATTTTAGAGGAAAATCAATTGATTTTAAAAGGTATTAAAACCAATTAAAGACTAAAAAAAAAGTTTAAGCTAAATAACAGCAACTCTAATAATCAAGTAAGCAGAATTTTGATCTCTATAGTGGTCACTTGATCTGCTAGAAATAGCATCCGAAGTAGAAGGACACAATGAATAATGTGCTCTAGAAAAAGAAGGGAAAGTCTTTGATAACAGGTCTACTAATTCAGTACAGACCTGGAGATAAATAGCAACTGAAGTTCAAGACCATTTCTGAGGCTTGTGAATTGTCTAATGGTAATAAATGAATTCCAAATTGAATATACATGGCTATTTCAGAACTTCTGATGTAGACTCAATAATTGTTGTTTAGGTTATGCAGGCCTTAAAATCAAAGGCATTCCTGACTTTTCTGTCTTCTAGACATGATGCATCCAGGACAATATTTATCTATGTCCTTCCATTATGTGAGTAAAGTTTGATGTGAGGAACATAAATCAAGCAACCACAGAGTTCTCTCAATAGATTTATCATCATTTTTCAAGAACTATTTTTCTATGTTTGCAAGAGTTGGATGGAGTTTATGGAAGCAGATTTTGTAGGATCAGATACAACCTATACTTGTTTCCTGTCACCAACCCTTACCTGTTTCTAAGCAGGATAATATTTCCATGTGACATGTTTTCACAGAATATTGGAAATGATCGACATTCATTTACAATAATCAGGCATGTATCAAGACTGGGAGACACGAATACTAACACACCCACACAACAGCCTTCTTTCAGGTTCCATCTACCAAATCCACTCTCAAAACTTTGGTAAACCAGGGTTTATAGAAGAAAACAATGCTCTCAAGGCACCCTGCAGAACTAAACTCAAAACCATGTCATTGTGAGAGATGCAGCACTTGAAATTAAATTAAAAGGGAACAAGACTAACTCTAGATAATTTCAACTGTAAACACCAAGTAGTATGCCATCTAATTTATTATATATATAGAAAAGTAGTTTACATCTGACTAATAACAGTGAGAGCAACTAATTAAATGCATATTAAATTTAGTAACATTTCAAACAGACTAATAATTAGTTAAACACACTATAACAATAAAAAGTATGTTTTGTCCATATACTGCAGCAAAGATCACAGTTCTTAACTAGTTAGCTATTCCGTAACTCAACCTCTTGGCAGGAGTGACTAGTTCAGACTAAACTGAAAGTAATTCAGACATATAGCGGTTAAAAGTTAATTAACATATACTTCACACAAGTGGAAACTTATTGTAAGAAATAAAAAAACGAGAACTGTTCATATATTATGACCAAGTGATGAAAATAAAGTTTGAGAAGTGACAAACAGTAGATTATGCTTGTGTCCTTTTATGGAATAGAGGATCTCAAAACACAAAACTATAAACAATAGCATATAAATATTGGGTTGAAAACCCCTTTTGGAAGGAATAAAAAAGGCTATCCATCAACATATATGTACGTACATGTGTATGTATATATATGTGCGTGTGTGTGTATGTGTATATATATATATATATATATATATATATATATATATATGGATGTACTTGTCTGTATGAATATATGTGTGTATCATGCAGAGAACTTTAATTAAAATTAACGCTAGAACAGGAGAAATCTATCTAAAATTGATTAAAACTCTGTAATGTAATTAATAATCAAAATCAACAACAATAATCAGAAGCAATTTCGAAATATAAGTCTAAATCAGTTATGATCATGGCATGCTCTGCTTCCTGATTAGTTTCTACTGCTAATTTAATCTACCTAAATTTATTTAGCTCAAAGAAAGGTTAGCTCTGGCAATATATGAATTAACAGAATAGAGTGACAGAGTTAAGGAGAATACCTAGTTCACAAAATTATGAATTCCAATTGATTGGAATTCTGTGGTGCACTTCATACAACATATGTTGCTTGGTATATCTAATGTATATATATATACACACACACACACACATATATACATACATTGAAACCATAATCATTTCAACACCTGACACGCTGTCCACCTGTTCAGGCAACGTCAATTTGATGGAGGGAGAGAGTAAACTATAAAGAGATCATTTGTGCAAGTCATTCGGCAAAAAAGTTGAACACTCATACGTTGACTTCAATGGGGGAGTCCATCATATGTGTGTGTGTGTGTGTGTATACCTTGCTTTATGAGACTTCAGGTTTATGAATTTTATTTTATCATAAATTTTTCAAATACAAGATGCAAATTTTGAAAAAAAGTGCAAAAGTTTCCACTCTCATAAATGCTTCTGCATGTTACCAAGAAATTTATAGAGAGATAAAGAAAGCTTCTAAGCAAACATATAGATTTGTTTTTTAAAAAAACAATCTACAAACCCATCTATGAGTGCTTTTGAATTGGTGATTGCATCCACAAGTGATGGTGTCTGCAAGCCTAGTGCAAGTGCAAGTGATTCAGAAAACGATTATGATAATATTTCTTATAAATGATTTTGACATTCTTTTAATTTACATAAAATATTCTTTACATACTTATAGTATGGTTACACACCTGAAACTCCTTTCAGCTTAGGACAAATATAATGACAACAATAATTTGCAGATGGAAATTTATGCATTAATAAAGCCTATGAATTTCCATCTGCAAGTTATTATATATATATATATATATATTGGTGGAGAACTTATTCAAAGAATAAGTTCTCCACCAATAATGGTGCTTTCATACCGATGGGCTTGATAAAAATTATTAATTATTAATTGATTTATTAATTAATAAATTGATAATCCTTTACCCTTTTAATTTATATATATATATATATATATATATATATATATATACACACACACACATACACATATGCTTATATGTATGTATATATATTCTACAATAGTTGGCATTAAAATGAAATGGAAAGCACTAAACAGCTGGCCACTCAGTTTTTACCAATCAGAGAAATGTTTTTAGTTAATCTTAAACAAAGAAAGGATTTGTGAAGCATGTAGATTAGTATCATAAAAAAAGTAGAACAATTCTGACATAATAAAATACATGTTTTTAGTACACAATCTATACTTCAGTGTGTGCATTTATCAGTTGGCTGCACACAACTACCACAGCAAAATAAAGCAGTAATTGTGATCAAATTGGGTGTAGTTGCTTATTCATCTACACCCAATTTTGTTTGATGACCAGGCTACCCAATACAGTACTTTGTAAAAGGTCTTTTCCAGTTTAACAAACGCTAGGTACTGTAGCTTAGTATTAGTACAAACTTCTGTTAAGTGCCTCACTAACAAGAAGGCATTTAGTGATTCTCTACCAAATTAGCAATGCTATACACTTCTTACTACCCCTTTCATAATCTATCCATTTGAGACTCCTGTAGTTGCTCCTTTCTAGAGCATCTCCTTTGTTTTTGTAGCAGGTTACAATGTTGCTACTATAACAGTCATTAGGAATATCCAGCTTTCTGTGTTATTACTTGGTGAACCTTAATGTAGTTCCTTGGCCTATTAATAATTGTTTCTATTATAGGCACAAGGCCTGAAATTTCGGGGAGGGGAATAATCAATCAATCAATCAATCAACCCCCGAAAGGATGAAAAGCAAAGTCAACCTTGGCGGAATTTGAACTCAGAATGTAGCAGCAGACGAAATACCGCTAAATATTTCACCTAGCATGATAATGATTCTGCCAGCTTACTGCCTTTGGCCTGATAATAATAGCAGCCTAAGAGCCCTTTCAATAATGTCTGTTAAACTCAAAAGGTCTACCTTGAATAGCCATACATTTTCTTCATTCAGCAATCTCATAGTAATAGCATTTCCAGAATGTGATGATTGGGCATTGCCTTTGGACGCTGATGGCAAGACTAACTGGACATTCAATCTATTTTGATGCTGGAGGTAAACACATCTATACAAACATAACTAAATGCTCACACACATAAACAGGGAGAGAATGAGAGAAACATTAAAACTGATATCAAATACTTCAGAGTCAAATCAGCTGGGCTTAAATATCTCACACCTTGGAATTTCTAAGCCACTTTCTTTGCAGCATCAGTGCTTTCCTCTTTGCTAGATAATAACTTAGTGTCTAGCAGCCAGGTGTCATCCCTTATCCCTATCCTTTTCAAGTGTGCTTCTAGGCTTTTATGGCTCTATCTATCCATTACCATGCCACTTTCCATCTGGTTGGAATTGCCATCTTACAGATCAGATGAGCAAGTTGCATCATAAAAAATTTCCCCAGTTTTCTCTATTTTTTTTCTTCGTCCTTTTCTAATAATTTAGTTCTCTATCTGGGTGTCAACTCACCACGATATTGAGGAATTATCCTCAAATATTAATTAAAAGATAAAAAAAGAAATGAAACAAATTTCAGATTTAAGGAAGATAAGTAAATGAATGAATGACCAGAAATGCCTTTTTATTACCATTTTAAAATTTATTTCTGTTTTCATAATGTAAAGCAAAAATACTTTATATCATGAGTGATGTTTTCTTTTTAATATAGGTCTGGGAAAAGCTGCTGAGATCTTATATAAAAAGTCCAGGAATTTTTGAAATTCGCAACATCTTTTGTTTCTTATTAATTCTACTTGCGTTCAATAAAGTTGGAGAAGTAATTCTGTTGCAAATGTCTTTGAATCATATTAATCTGAACCATTGTCTAGGTTTGTCTAAAAGTTATATAACCTCAATTTAAGATAGCAAAGCATTTACTTAGGAAATATAAAACCATCCAAACTTTACATGGGTAAAAAGATGCTCAATTTTTTAATGCTTCTAATTACATTCTATCACTCATAATAAATAAGATCACGGTAAGTTTTGAGAAACAAGAACATGCTATAAAGACAATGACTGGAAACTACAAGAGTAGAGATGATATCAAACTGATTGACAAAAGCAAAAAATGCCATGATGATAATCAATTGTACTACATTTATATGTAAATACCTGGTAATTATTTATTACTATTGACTTTTAAGTGACACAACTGAGAGTAGGGAAACTATCCAATTAAAAATATATTTTATAACAATATATAAAAAAAATTCTAATATCTGAGAGTAATAACAATGTATATACTTTTTTGTTAATCACCAGGGTCTGGTTGAAAAAAGAAAAACAGTGATAAATGAATCAGCTCCATGCACTTTGTAAATGGAAAAGATTGTAGAATCACTGCTACCAAACTCACAGCCCACAGCAGTGAAGCTTCCACTGTCACATATTTTCTGGATAATCTTTACCTTTTCCTGTAGACAGTCACCCATCTACATCATCATCATTTACTAGACTCAAGCTCCTTTGCATTTTTTCTGTTCACTGGTCTCCTGTTGGTGGTTACAAATACATAACTTTGTATTTTAAAAAAATATGCAACCTCACAGCACAGTAATGTAAACACAAGCAACAGCACATTCTGGATAAGTGAGCATTGTGGGTGGTCACTGGGGCATATTTTTGAGATAGAAGCAGAATCTTTGACTGATCACTGACTCATAGCTCAATCCATAAGCGTAACATGGTTCACAACTGAGCATACCAATTATGCAGATCCATGATTAGATGATAAAACAAGGCTACAAATACTATAATGCTCATAATCTTCAACTTTTGTTTTCTATTCTTGCAGTAAAATAACAAATGTGACTCTTACTCTAAAAGTGTTAAGTTCAGACACACAAACAGAATCTTTTTAACTTGATTCTACATTTATTAAGTTAATTAGCACCGTAGTACAAATGACAATCTCCCCAGTAAACTGGATCTTTGAATCCCATCCATACTCTCAGCTATATTCAATTCCCAGTCACAGCAGTTTCACTCACTCCACAGAAATGCATGAACTTCTGTTATTCACTGAAGTCAATAAAACTGCTCGCCTATTTGATAAGCAAAACGAAAATTGAGTACATATTTATTTATAGCATTTTTTCTTATTAAGTATTTCATATTTGTAGTATCACCAAGCCTTGCCTCCCATCACACTCTTTTGCCTGATGTTCTCATATTAAACAACCTTGCGCACATTTGTAGAATGTTATAAAACCATTAAATTCAGTTTGTAGTGCATGCACACACACACACATATACACACATGTGGCATGGGTCCTTAACTCCTTGACAGAATCACAAAGCCACAATCATGACAGAGATCTAACCACAGTTAATGTCTTCTGAGAGAGAAAAAAGAAAAAAATCAAATAAAGAAAGAGCTTGAGAAAAGCTGATCCCCAGTACAGCTCTGGATGAGAAGCAAAGTTAACCTTGGCAGGAATTAAACTCAGAATGCACTCTGCACTCTGAGCTTAAATCCTATCAAGGTCAACTTTGGTTAGATTGATTGCTTTGCAATAATCATTCCAGCCCACCAGTCAAGCAATCTATCCAATACACTAACAACTCTGCCAAATGATTTTATATATATCATCATCATTTAATGTCCACCCTCCATGCTGGCATGGGTGGGATGGATATATATATATATATATATATATATATACATTTATATTTATATAAGGGCATTACTACAGAATAATGCCACACACTAGACTTCCTAAATAAACACATTTAGTACCAAATGCGAGGAAAGCAACCAACTTTCTTTTAAATAACTCAACTATGTATCGACCGATTTCACGATTACTAGAATGAATCTAATTTTCGTTCATCAGCATAGTATAATTCGGTCGATACATAGTTGAGTTATTTAAAAGAAAGTTGGTTTTCTTCTGTTGGTTGCTTTCCTCGCATTCGGTACCAAAATGTGTTTATTTGGGAAGTCTAGTGTGTGGCATTATTCTGTAGAAATGCCCTTATATAAATATAAACGAATAATTATATTCTTGGGAATAGAAATTTCCCTTATGAATTTTTTTACACACTGGCTTCCTGATAAAATTCTTGTAAAATATTTTTATCCTTTTTTGAATTTATATATATATGTATATATATATATACATATATATACATGGTCAGGGATGCATGCAAAATGTGTATTTACAACTGCACTACTCCAAAAATTGCTGAGCTACAAGCAATAAGATTCTCATTTTCCACTGAAACAGAAACATCAGTTAGCTTTGTGTGGAATAAATGATCCCTTCCTTGAAAAAGAGCCAAGGGTATCCGGCTGTAAAAACAATGTATAATCTATTCATCTAACCTATACAAGGATGGAAAAAAAACACACGTAAAAATATATATAATCATCATCATCTTGATGTCCACTTTTCCATACTTGCATGGGTTGAATGGAATTTGCTGAGGCAGATTTTCTACAGCCAAAGGCCCTTCCTGTTGCCAACCCTCACCTGTTTTCCCATGACAAGACATGTTTTCACTGAATGTAAAAGCAAAGAGACAGACATACAAACACACACACGTATGTGCGGTGGGCTTCTTTCAGTTCCCGTTTACCAAATCCACTCACAAGGATTTGGAAAACCCAGGGTGTAGTAGAAGACACTTAACCAATGTACCAGGCATTGGGATTGATCCCAAAACTATATGGTTGGGAAGCCAACTTCTTACCACAAAGGTAAATCTGTGTGCGTGTGTGTTTTTACCACCTGTATTCAGGTTTGCTCACAATTTTTGTTCATACAAATATTGTGTAGTGTATTTTTTCTTTCTTTCTATTTCTGCTTTACATATTTTTTGTTGTGTTGCTGGCTATTATTACAATTTTAAGTTTATAAGCTATTCAAATAATTCTAAACACTTGCCTAGCATATTTTTTCACCTGGATTTTGATGTATGTATAAAAATTATTTCCATCTCAAAAATGTCATTTATGTGAAGAGTGCAACAACAATGAGGAACACATGCCTGTCCCCCACCACTCTCGCTTTGTATATATGCGTATCTGTTCTCTAGTTCATTATCAAAATATCTCGCTTTTATAAAGCTATTTCCTAACAATAAGTCTTTTTATAATATCGACATTTCTTGTTAGTTAAGTCTCTAACACCCTCTGGAACTATATAAAGCGTAATGTTACCGCTTCCACCTTATGTAAAAAAAAAAAAAAATTTTCAACAGCAAGGTAAGTTCCTCTAACCCAGTGCAAACATGGACGAGGTTTCACTCCTAGTTCTCTTACGTTCAAATCTCACCTCGGTCATTCTCTCATTTCCATCACTCGAGTGATAAAAATACAAATGTCATGAGTCGATTGAATCGATATTTTATCATCCTTACAGAAATCCTCTTGAGCCTGCTCCGTCAAAATAAATCCGCGTTGTTTAGGTAGATTTGGAGCAGAAGACAAAAAGTCTGAAAAAGATATCTTTCATGAAACCAAATAGGTCACTTGGGGATTTGGAGGCCAAATCAAATTTATGTCGACTTGACCTTTCGTCACTCCAGAGTCGATAAAATAAATACAAGCCATGCATAGGAAATGCATAGATTGACAAAACCCAAACCTGCACGCTAAAAACGTTCTCGTACCTATTTAACATGTAAAAAAAAAAAAAAAATCAATATTAATAATATTCTAAATGCTCGAATCCGGCGGTGGTCGATTCCGCCTTTCATCCCTCCAGATTCGATAAAATAAGTTCCAGCCAATTACTGAGGTCGATAAAATATGTGGCCTTGTGCTT
>NC_068998.1:16580814-16592104 GCF_001194135.2 Octopus bimaculoides | reverse complement strand
AGACCGACAAAGCACTTTTAGAAAAATCATCAATACTATTATTTTTCTTTGTTGTGACCAACCATTCCCGATGCTCTCCTACTTTATCAATATGTAATTCCAAAATAGTCAGGCAGTTGGTCTCAATTGTCGCTAAGTAAACACCAAAGAAAGAACAATGAAGAATTGGTTTTCTGCTGCCATTGCAGCATTTAATGAATAAAGCGGCTGACATATATATATATATATACACACACACACACACACACACATCCTAGTGTATCTGTCAATGGACGTAATACAGCAAATACTCTAGTATTTTTTTTTTATTTACACCAAGTTTTTATTTATTTATTTTTTTAAAAGTATATATGACAAATCAAACCCTGTAAATATATAACATAAACACGAAATTAAAGCGTTAAAAATAATTTAACGAAACTAAGAAAATAGGAACGACGCTTATACAAAAAATACAAATTTACGGGAGGAAGTCTTTCCTACTCCCCTTATTAATATAGAAATAATGATGATGAACCGTATAATTTAAATACATCATCACAAGGTAAATTATTGTTAATTTCTATCATGATTATTATTGCTACTACTACTACTACTACTACTACTACTATCATTAAATATGAAAGCATGTAAATAATAGCAATTTTGCTATTTTTATTTGCTAGTCCCTTAGCAAAAATGTTTTTTAGATGCTTGAGGAATGAGATCTGGCAGATGAGAAAATTAAACATAAATGCGGATAGCGAGAAAAGAAAAATAAGAGAAAAATGTACGGAAGTAACAACGACTGGAGTTTAGACGAAGATATAAGGAATTGTTCGAGAGAATGTCCCACGAAATACTCAAGGATAAGTGCGGATGCAAGCATTATATTTATAGACTTGAAGAGTATATGCGTGTGTGGTATATAAATTTAAGTGCGAAGATGTGTGGTATAACAACATGAATTGATAGTATGTGTAAAAAAATTGGGAATGTTGTGTTCGAGAGTGCGTACTATAATATGCGTGTGTGCGTAAAAGAGTTACAAACGTGTGATACAAGTGTGTGTGTGTGTGTGTGTGTGTGTATGTATGTATGTGCCAGAGGCTTTGTTTATTACCAGACATTTTGGGCTTTTACTACAAGTTGAAAAAGAAACTGGACATTAGAGATATATAAAACGAAGACGCAATTCCGTCAGACTTACCGCAATAAATGTTGACAGTAACCTGGTTCTGTTCCTTAATAATTTCAATTCTATGTGGTGCTTTATCAGAGTGATCAAAATAACCGCTTTCCTTGTAAATAGCTATATGCACGTTGTCAAACACTGCCGCCATGTTGTTCTACGGCCAGAAAGAGGCTACAATTCCAGTAGTAGCGACAAGAAACGTGTATTTCCGGATTGCACCGGAAAAGGCCGAAACACTAGAATTGCGCGCTCGCAGGCACGTGATGTTAATGTGGGGCGGGAAGTAATGTTAATGTGTTTGCATATTTTCTGCACGAATTATTGATTACTATTGGTGAGCTCTGCACGACCTATTCTTAAAGGGAATATTTATGTAGTGAATCGATTTACAGAATATTACTGGTATTTATTTTATGAATTATGGAGAGAGGAAAATCTAAGTTGACTCACAGTAATAAGTGAATTCAGAACGTTGATGAGTCGGGACTCATCAGGAATTGAACTCAGAACAGAGAAACGAAACTAAATCTTGCAAAACGCTTAATTCGGTACTATCGAACTTCTACCTTTTCTTTGGTCTTTTCCCTTGTAAACTATTGATTGTTTCCAGTATTGAATGATTTTATTTTTGAAAGACAATGACATCAGATTTATAGGATAAGGGAAGTGGAGTAGTGTGATGTTTATGTCTTTCTTAATAGCATTTACAACATAATTGGATTTAACCAGAACTGAACCAAGAACGTAGACTAAATTGGAAACCAGTAAGAATTGAACTCAAAGCCTTAAACTGAGAACTTGTTAATTTGTTTATTATTGATTTCTGAAGTTGGTTTGCAGCCACACATATTGGGGGAAGGATATAATCAAATTTGTTGACCTCCAATATTTGACTGGTGCTTTAATCATTCCTTGAAGAGTGACAAAGTTGACCTCAATGAGATTCTCAATATTTATCAAATATCAATTTCTGACAAAGCAGAAGACCTCACATTAAGAGGAGTAATGAGATTCTAAAAAAATCCATAATCTTCTCAATGACATAAGAAATGTGAAAAAACTCTTTAGTGGGGTTGAAACTAAATCACTTACTCAATCCAACTCTGAAATAGCATTCAAATCATGCTATATCATCTTAAAGAATCAAAGACATGGATAATGTAGTCTTAGATACACTATGTCCGAAAAACAGAATGGCTGCAACATGGGCAGAGCTGAAGCTAAACAACCACATTCTTAAAGTGCTCTTTGATAAGGCATGATTGTGTGGTTAAGAAGCTTACTTTGCTACTACATGGCACTGGGTTCAGTCCCACTGTGTGGCACCTTGGACAAATGTCTTCTACTAAAGCCCTGTGCTGACCAATGTCTTGTGAGTAAGTTTGGTCAGCCCATGGTTGGTAGATGGAAACTGTGTGGAAGCCCGTCAAATATATATGCGTTTATATTTGTCACCCCACCCACATCATTGCTTGATAATTGGAATTGTTTGTTTCTGTCCTCATAACTTAGTGGTTAGGCATAAGATACCAACCAAAAAGTACCAGATTTAAAAAAACAAATTTTGGGGTCAATTTATTTTATTAAATCCTTCAATTATACTTTCCTTAGTATTTTAAGATGAATACACCTTTAAAGGTTTATGCAAATATTCAGATTTATTGCTTAGGTCAGGTATGGGGGAATGTACTATTGCAACGTGTTCACCATTTATTGGTATATTCCAGAAACTTCCCAGGTGACCCATCTCTCTGAGATACCCTCTCATCTGCCATGACCATGTGGCACAGGCATGGTCCCAGGAATTTTTCAAATGGAGGGCACAAGGTCAGAAGGGAATACAGTTCCAAGGGAAAAGGGCGTGATAACATTATTTAGAAGGGCATACTTCTTTTCTTGAGAGGGGCAGGTGCCTTCAGCCCCCTACCCCACCCTTGGGTCCACTCCTATGGCATGTGGTCAACCAGCATGAGCTGTCAACCCAGCTAGATCCTCAATGAAGAGGACATAATAAGCAGGATCTAACTATTTAACTATACAAGTGACTAGACTCTGTCCAGTTCTACAAGAAATGATGGGGTGCTGAAAAGTCTCTATTGCAAATAGTAAACCATCATTAAAAAAAGATAATCACAAGAATTCAAAACCTCACATTTTGTTTTTTTTAACTTTATTAACAACATTTTGGAGGTGACAACATGGCCACAGAGTAAATACCATTCTCTCCTCAGTTACAGGAGATTGTGTTCTTCAACACACACACACACACAGAGTTCTTTACCTCACACTATTACCACCCACAATTGTAATATGAAATTTCTGTAGTACCATCTCCACTGATGTTGGTTTAAATTTAGTTTAAATATTCAGCAAATTGTCTCAGATAAATGGTAAAGCTATCATCAACTCTTTTAAATGTCACAAATTTCCAGTTTGCATATTTTTTCTTGTTGTAATGCAGATTATAGCATTTTTATAGGCTTTTTTCCATCTAATTTCACTGCAATTCCTTCTTCCTCAATATTCAACATTAAGATTGATTTGCTTACAATTAGTAGTAAACTCCTTATTTGGTGTCACCTAAATAGTCATCATCGTTTTTTGAGTTTCAAACAAAGCCAATTTAGTTCGCCAATCCATATGAGCAATAAGTAATATATGTTAATGAGTCCCCTAACCCAGGGGTTTTCAAACTGTGGTCCGCGGACCACAGGGGGTCCGTAGACAGCAAATACTTTTTATGGGCAATTTGATTTTATATATGTTTTTTATCGAAATCTTTTAATTGACAATAAACCTATTTGTTAAATACTATTAAATAAATAAATGCAAAAATATATGTTATTTTAAGCAAATATTTATGTATAAATTTCATAAGCGTTTATAAGGGGGTCCCTAAGGTAAAGCCTGAAATATAAAGGGGTCCGCAAGTCAAAAAGTTTGAAAACCCCTGCCCTAACCTATTTGGTCATAGAGGTACTCTGTTTTTCAGTGTCATCTCTGTTTTAAAATGATAGTGTGTGATTTGACAGAACGTTGCTGCTATTTCTAGCATATCAGGAATCCATATAGAGAGTCCCTTGTCAGTATGTTTGTCATATATATTTATCTCTCAGGTCCTAATTTAGAGCTACTGAAACAGAACATCAACTGTGTCACTCTAACCATCCCCTGAGGACCTGCAAAGTTTAGATGCACAGTCCCTTCCTCTATACTGATACCATTAAAAATGTAAATATATGGACACAGAGCTGGTATGGTCATGTAGCTAAGAAGATTGCTTCTCAAGCATGCAGTCTTGAGTTCAGTCTCGCTGTTTGGCATCTTAGGCAAATGTCCTCTGCTATAGTACCAGACCATCCAAAGCCTTGTGAGTAGATTTGGCAGATGAAAACTGAAAGAAGCTTGTTATAATACCAATCCACAAGTTTGCCCATCTAAATCAGATATTGGTCAGATTTTATATATATATATATAATCATATATATATATTTATTTATTTATCACCCGACGAGACACATCTGCACCACCAGATGCTCCTGAACCAGTTGCTGAGTGTCCCACCCAAGAGGAATCGGTACTGGATGTGTTGAAACAATTGTCGTGATTAATAATAAATTCTCGTATATTCCATCTTCTGTCTTTCATTTGTTATATATATATATATATATATATACAGAGAGAGAGAGAGAGAGGGTGAGAGAAAGAAAGAGAGAGTCAACATCCATTAACAAGGTAGCAAAAGCAACAAAAATTTTAGAAGAAAAAATATAAATAATAAATAAGTGGAAATTGAACCAGTGAGTGTGTTAGGTAATAAGACATTAAGACAATATGACTCTCTCCTGAGTCATATTGCTTCAACACATGAATTCACACGAAGAATCTTGCAAACCAGAAACAAAAATGAAATATATATATATATATATATATGTGCTTGTGTGTATCCTTGTCTGAACATCACTTGATAGTTGAAAATGAGCAGCACCATCATACAAGCAAGAATGTTCATTTCCAGTCTTCCATGAAAAACATATCTGGCCATGGGGAAATATTACTGTGCTTGGAGATAAGTGAGGGTTGGTGACTGGAAGAGCATCCAGCGGTAGAAAATCTGCCTCGGCAAATTTTGTCTGACCCATACAAGCATGGAAAAATGGACATTAAATGATGATAAGAGTATGTAAATTACCTACCCATTCTTCTCCAATATCTTATTATCTTTGGCTGTCTAATATATTAACAGTGGCTCATGAACATAAACCATTGTTAGCTCTATTATATATCAACAGTAACTGAAATATTGGTTTCAAATTTTGTTACATGGTCAGCAGTCTGAGGGGAGGGGATAAACCGATTACATTGACTCCATTGCTCAACTGCTACTCATTTTATAGACCCAGAAAGGATGAAAGACAAAGTCGACCTTAGTGGAATTTGAACTCAGAATGTAATGATGAATGAAATGCCACTAAGCATTTTGCCAGGTTGCCACCTTAACTGTAACTGAAATATTGATTGCAAATTTTGGCTCAAGGCCAGTAATTTTGAGCGGGGGGATAAGTTGAATACATCATCCCCAGTGATAAACTGGTACTTATTTTATTGACCCAGGAAGGATGAAAGGCAAAGCTGACCTCAGTAGATTTTGAATTCAGAATGTAAAGATAGGCGCAGGAGTGGCTGTATGGTAAGTAGCTTGCTTACCAACCACATGGTTCCGGGTTCAGTCCCACTGCGTGGCACCTTGGGCAAGTGTCTTCTACTATAGCCTCAGGCTGACCAAAGCCTTGTCAGTGGATTTCGTAGATGGAAACTGAAAGAAGCCCGTCGTATATATGCATATATATATGTGTGTGTGTGTATATGTTTGTGTTTGTCCCCCCACCATCGCTTGACAACTGATGCTGGTGTGTTTACGTCCCCGTAACTTACCGGTTTGGCAAAAAGAGACCGATAGAATAAGTACTAGGCTTCCAAAAAATAAGTCCTGGGGTCGATTTTCTCGACTAAAGGCGATGCTCCAACATGGCTGCAGTCAAATGACTGAAACAAGTAAAAGAGTAAAGAGAGTATGGACAAAAATGTTGCTAAGTATTTTTCCCAATGCGCTAACATTCTGCCAGGCTCACCATTTTAAACTAGCTGAAATATTGACATGACATAACAGTAGTGAGAATATGTGAATTACCAATTATCAGGCCAATTTTACTCCAATACCTTATCAACTGCAACAATCTTTAGTCATTTAACATATTAATATTCCATTACTGTATCAACCTAGACAATCTTTATCTTCTAATACATTAACAGTGAAATGTATAGGTACAGTAAATCATTCTACTTCAATACCCTGACAATTTATAAGCTCTCTAACACATAGATAGTGGTTGAATTTTAAAAACAAAAATTGTTTTTAATATTTACTTTAAATAGGGCAGTAAGCTAGCAGAATCATTAGCACACTGGGCAAAATGCTTAGCAGCATTTCAGCTGGTTTTTACATTTTGAGTTCAAATTCTGCTTTGGTTGACTTTGCCTTTCATCCTTTTAGGGTCGATAAAATAAGTACCAGTGGAACACTGGTGTTGATGTAATCGACTTAACCCCTCCCCTGAACTTCTGGCCTTGTGGCAAAATTTGAAACCAATATTTACTTTAACCTATCCATGCTGAACAACTTATTTGTTCATCTTTGGCCCTCCATGTTCTCTGGTTTCGTTAGGCAGGTTTTGTGGCATACTATGAAGAGAGAAGAGAAGAGGTTGCTAGTCCCCTAGTTCAACCCTCCTCAACCTCCACCATTCAATATTGACCATGCTTTTATACATGTATGTATAGGCCTGAGCAAGATCTATTGAGGAAGGTTAGCAGTGTTCACATATGCAAGTCTCTTCTCTTCACACCACTGGTATTTATCCAAAGGAAAGGCCACATCGATCCTTTCTGAACAGCAGACATGATTTACTGTGTTGATCTTTACAAAAAAAAGATGCTGATAATATAACTGCTGACTGAGAGGAGATAACCACATTGTGTCTTATAGAAGGCTAGCTGTGGTACATCATGTGTGAATGTTTGAAGTTGTTTCTTGATTGAGGTGCCCTGTCTGAGTACCTGAGGTGGCCTGGTCTTAGCGACCTGCCTTCTATGAGTGGTCTAGTCTTAGTGGTCTGCCTAGATAGGCACTAAACCATTTTTATAAGCTAAAAAGAGGGTGAACTTTGGATAATCTGAGAAGCCATAGCATGTCACAGCTTCACATTGACTGGTTGATTTATAAACCAATCATGTGAAACTGTGGTGGATTACTCATGGTCCCTAACTGAATATCATATGGTTGGGGTTCAAATCACTATACATGTTTTCTTAGTGCTTATTACTCCAGCACATTTGTCACAAACATGTCTGCTTTCTCTGTTGATATTTCTGTAATCCCACTACATCTCTTGTACTGAGTACATTCTATGGAATTTCACCTTTCCTACATATTCAGTAGGGCCATTTTCCAAAAAGGAGTAGAATCCTTTCTGGTCTTCAACTGACTACAATTTTAGTCTTTGCTAAATTAAGGTCCTTTCATTTCAGGTTTTTTCTCAAAATGAAAATAAGATGAAGCAAGTAAAAGAATAAAAAATGATTTAAAGAAGATAAAATAAAACACAAAAAATGGAACAGAAAAATTAAGAACTACCGGAATAAGACAGAAATAAACTTCATCGCTTTTGACAGGTACAACATTTGTGTGTTTGGTTTTGCTTATAAATATTAATTGCAACACAAGACAAAAATCACTCACATTAATGCTCAATTTCAATACACTATGTATGTTGCTTCTTTTTATATCGAGTGCAGTTAAACATATATTTTTAAAAAATTATTTTTAATATTAAATTCAGTTAGCCGTATCACACAAAAATATCAGTTATTAAATCATAAATAAATGGCATAAAACTTTGGTATCATTAATATAGCGGTGTCACTCTTGATAACAAGCTATCATTTGTATGTAATAATTCGTGAAATAAGTTCGTGAGAGGTGAGTTGTAACACATCTGACAAGGAATTTCGGATCTATTTTAAAACGGGGGCCATATTTTTCATTAATGTTTTACGTAGTGTTTTTGGTACGGAAAGACTTTCAAACTTCGTATACTTATCTATTTTGTGTTATAGAACAGAAAAATATTTTTGTATTCGAATTTATTTCATGTAAAAAATTGTCTAATTTCGATAATTTCAACCAATCACTGACAAGTATTCAGTTGTTTATATTTACTCCTTTGGCTGATTAAGCGATGTAAAGCATATTTAATCTCCATACCTTCGTTTTATTTGCTTTTTTCATTTAAATTTGCTTTAACCCTAACCCTAGGGTTAGGGTTAGGGTTAATTGTTTCAGAATCGTTTGTTTATGTAGTCGGCACTTAATGTATATCGGCTGAATGGACGTCAGTGATTGGTTGAAATTACAGAAATACGACAACTTTAACATGGAATAACTTATGGATTTCTTTTTTTTTAAAGAAGACTAAGAGAAAAAGATGTTTTATATGACACATTCTACCAGTGTTCCAAGTTTCAAAATGTTTCGTTAATGAAAAATGTGGCCCCCGTTTTAAAAAAGATCCGGAATTTCTCCAAGAAATTAAGAATTGCTAAAGAAAATCTCAACACATCGCTTTGAAGAGTGACCTTGCCAGAGATGTTCTAAAATCACTAATTTTTCTGGATTTCCAATATTCTCCTTTAGCATCGTGCATAGTTAAGACATTTTATAGTCAATGCAACTCTAAAGATTAAACTTAGTGAAAGTAACTTATAGCTAACTTGCTTGTGAATTCTACAGAAGTTAGCAAACATCGAATTGTTTAAGCAGCGCAAAACTTATCTGCATGAATATTGTTAAAAGGACATCCACATTAGGCAAATGGGCGAACATTGTTTATTATTAGAGTTGCTTTCCCAGGGATTTGGTCAGTTTTAAGAATTGGTCAACGATGTTATTTGTGGAACGTAATTTCAGACGGCAAAGCTCAGTTGCCTCTCTCTCTCTCGTGCATAAGCATACACTTTCAATTGAAAGAAATAAATACAAAAATAAAGTATTTGATTATTATTTCTTTTATCGTTGTTCATTTAATACCTTTGCAATGTATACATATTATTATTTTGTGCGTATATGCAAATAAACATGTACATGCAAATGTTAGAGCATCTGTGTATGCGGGCGCGTGACATGAAATTATTTTATTAGTTACCATAGTGATAACTAGTTCCTACCACCTCTTATTCTAATCTAATTCATCCTACACTCAACTATTTTGATTGTGTGGTTAATAATAAAACTACAGATTTTCAGTTAAAGCACCTCTTATCTGATTTTACCAGTTACATCCCTGCTTATCACGTATCAACCCGTTTTAATACCTTCTTGTCTCTCCCCATACTTTGCGACTATTACACGCAATGTTTTCCTTCGTATACTTTATAGAAAATATTACACGAGTTTCTTCCTTTCGGAGGCCAGTGCTATAAAGTATTCTCTTTCATCTGTTATTTATACGCCACTCATTAAGTTTCAAATTTACCGCATTAATTTCACTCACCAACCCACCTTCTTATTTTAGAGAACTCCCGGACTTAGTTTGGGGATTATGCCCTTTATTCTTGAACACAACGAACCAAAAGGGATCTATTATAAAATTTTAGCTGTGTGTTTAAATCGGCTCTATGTAAAGTTGGGGGTCTTGGTTGTGAGATTTTGTGAAAGAAAAATGTTTCAATTAAAGCTTATTCTTCGTCAGCATCAACGATTTTTACAATTTAACTTCGCTTTAAGGCTTTCATAATGTTCAAGAAGTGGACAGACAGATTTTCGGAAAAATAACTTTCAAGTCATAAATATTACTTTATTAAATTGAAGCTAAAATTTTACTCCGTCTCATAAACGTATATATAATGTATATTATATATATATATATATATATATATATATATATATAATGTATGTATGTATATTCAAAATATATACATAAATATATTTATATATGTATTTTGAAGAATATCTTATTTTTTCTGCAGACGTCGGCATATTTTAGCATAAGAATGTTCGCAGAAAATTTTCGAGCAGATTAAAACACAACTGAAACGAATGTGTTTATAGTGTGGTGTACAGATAATACAGAAAAAATTGGCACGCCTAAGGTTAATGTAATTTTATAAAGTTTTAAAGACGTAAATCCTCAATAGAAAATCGTAAATGGTTCTTTGAAAGATTGTGAATGTTAAATATACTCGATTATTTACAGTAAAAATAAAACGTAAAGATGATCGAGAGAGTAAAACTAGTAGTATTTAGCTCTGACGCTAGGGGACAGCACGAGTATTAATGAACGAAAATGTGGAATTGTTCTCCGAAACGAAACACAAAAAACTTGAAAAATAAAGTAACCTTCCTTTATGTTTATATTAAAAATGGTAATAAAAAGTTATTATATGTCTTCAAATTTGGTAAGGGATAATTACTGTTACATTACTGAGGAAGAATGAGCTATTTCTAGACATTAAACTGCTTATTAAATTAATGTTCTTTAGTACAGTATCAGGAACATTTCTAAGTGTGAGTGAGAATTTTGTGAGTCTCCCTTGAGGGAGTAGTCATTGCTAATCAGCTCCCTCATCCACTCACACTCATAAGGACAGCGACCCGTGAGTTGGACCAGGATTAGAGTGCGGCTAAGGTACAATTTTTCACCACCTTAATTAGAATCCATTCATATATTTCAAAATATTAACGTGTTTGTTCATTTAATATTATAAGAAAGGCGTATGGAGTGTGAGTATTTATTCGAGGGAGCAATCATTGTTGTATTTAAAAAAATGTGACGGAGAAGTGTTTGTATTTTCAAATATTATTTAATTTGTGTATACAAATAATGGATTTGATTTGTTTATTCATTCATAAACGCCAATTAAAGAAAATGAAATACCCCAGTCCTGTCACATTCCCTCCCAATCATTGTTTAAATAATGGTTTTCTTTCTAAAGGAAAACCTTTTTTTTAAATTGTGCCGTCTTTAAAAAGTAATATATATATATATATATATATATATA
>NC_068998.1:16579636-16580591 GCF_001194135.2 Octopus bimaculoides | reverse complement strand
CTTGAAAGATGCAAGAACAAAACCGTGGAGCATCCGTGGTCAATGTCGGTCGCATCATCTTCACGAATTTCGAAAAAAATATCCTCAGAGAGTTGGTAGACGAACATCGGGAAATATTGGAGTGTAAGAAAAATGATTGGCGATCCATCAAAATGAAGACAGAAACATGGAACGCCATAGCAGACGAATTCAATTCACAACCGGGTGTTAACCGGAAAGACTGCAAACAATTAAAGAAATGCTGGGAGAACATGAAGGCAAGAGCCAAAAAAGCACTTAACAAAGACATTATAGAGATTCCACGTTTTGTAGAGGAGCTTGAAAATCAAGTAGGAAGCGCTGATGCAGTTACTCTTGGGGTACCTACTGGTAGTGTTGGAATTACCGGGGTTACCATTACTGGTACCGCAACACCTGCAGGTTCTGGTGGTTCTATCAAAGTAGAGCCAGTACATAATCGTTTGTATGTTGAAGCTGACCATCCTTATGTCGTCGGAGGTGGGCACGGCCATGCGGAGACATCTGGTGGTGCGAGTAACGGAGGTGGTGGCACGACTCCTGGAGGGAGCAGCGCGAATGGAAATGGAAACCCCGCGGGTAACGTTACACCAAGCGGTGCTGGTGGGAATGGCACCACGGCAACGGTGGTTGGAGTTGTTACTGGGGGAACAGGACATATAAACAATAACAACAACCACACACACATTCATAACCACAGCCAAGCGCATATACAGAATAACTTTACACATCAGTCAGTCACAGGTAGGGAGACTTGTTTTGTCATTTTGCTTAGTGTTTCATTATTGCATGAGTATCTGAGTGTAACGTCAATTTTGATATGATATACACGATGAATAATGCAGATGTGTGCGTTTGTATGTATGAAATTTTATTTCCTTCTCACTCTACCACTATAAATATGTGTGTATATATATATATATATATATATATATAT
>NC_068998.1:16569575-16579450 GCF_001194135.2 Octopus bimaculoides | reverse complement strand
TATATGTATATATATGTATATATATGTATATATATATATATATATATACACGTGTGTAAGTTGCTGTTTAACTACTGGTGTACACGTGTAAACAAATTAATATGTATGCATGCATGCATATCGTCATCATTATTTCAGTGCTGCATTCGGTCGAGTGTGTATTTAATCAATATATCATTTTTAACCATCTTAATACTGTCACAGCTAATCTATAAGGTCCAGTCAGTCTCCTTCCTCAAATGTAACCAAATGGACACTATCTCATCTCTTCAAGTCACAGCAGTTTTCGCCCAACATGTATTATCCATTCACATCATTACATGTCCGTACTCATCTTTCCCCTATATATATATATATATATATATATATATATAATTACAAGCTAACTTAGTACATTATCGTCAGTTCACATTAAATCATTGCCATTGCACCGTGTCTATGTTCAAGACACATGTCTTGTGAGTTTAGTACACATCTAGAGCATTCTTTCGTTACTACCAGCTATTAGGGCGTTATCTAGTAATAAATAGTTATTCTTATCTTCCTCAAAAATAAAAATAATACAACAACAAAAAACAAAACCCCAACAACAAGGAAGCCTGGATTAGTGTCCTAAAATCATTTCAGTTTTGTTATTGGATCTGAGGTTTATGGGCAGTGTGTGATGGTCGGTGTGTAATAGTCTCTTCTACTATAAACATAACCCCATACAGGCAGCCACGACTAAATCGAATAACATGGATGATGACAATATGTTGTTTAGTTCGACTTTCCTTTGGTCTTCAACTTCTGATGGAGTTGAAGGGGCCGTCCATTGTGACATACGGCGCTTCTAGGGAATTGTAAACTTCGTAGGCTCATCTCTCACGTTTGACCACAGCTTATTTGTTCCAGAGAGAAGAGCAGAGAGAGAGAGAGAGAGAGAGATCAACACCAGTGCTGGACTGGTATTTGCTCGGCCCTAGAAGGATGAAAGGTGAAGTTGATATTAGATTTGAAGTCAGAATGTAGCAAGCAGGCAGCAATACCACAAGGTATCCAACAATGTAACAAATCCCCTAACTTATCGTTTGTATGTTGGTTAATACTTTGGATTGAAGTTTAGATGCTGTTTGTACATTTGACATTGAGCATTCTATAGATCATTACTCAAATCTATCTTCAGTGTACATTTTACTACTATATAGCATTACAGTTTTTTAGACACACTTCTTGTTTAGCTTTCATATATATAGAAATAGTAATCCTCCATTACTTTCATCAATTACTGGCTAACTGCAACTTGTGGGACTTTCCGAATGACACACCTAACATAAAATTACCTTGAATTTTTTTAGTGCAGCTTGCCTGATGATGAACCATGTCTCATGCAACTTGTGAAAGGTTGCCCATGCCTGACTTACCATAGTACATTACTCTGAAGTTTTGCAATATCTTTTGGACTCTAGCTATCAGAGGTCATGGCTAGCTATATCTCCAGTAGCAGCTGTATCACCTAAATAAGATAATTTATTCATTTATTTCAGCAAGCCATCTAGCTTTCAATCTAGTGTTGTTTACACTCCAACAATTTTCCCAATTAGTCTAGTAGATAACCAATTGCTGTTTTTGTATACCTGCTATTTCCTCTGATTACATAGTATTGAGTAAGAAATGATTTTTTAAATTAAAAACCAAAGAAAATTACACCTCTGGTGGTATTGAGTTAGTCAATATAGAGAAAGACTAACACGGTTACAAGCAGTGTCATGTAGTGAGCAATGGGAAAACCAGAGTGTGTAAATGATTCACATTGAGACTATCATCATGATCTTTAACGTCTGTTTTCCATGCTGGCATGGGTTGGATGGTTTGACCAGAGCTGGCGAGCTGCACCAGGTTTCAGTCTGATTTGGCTTTGTTTCTATGGCTGGATGCCCTTCCTAACATCAACCACTTTACCGTGTGTGCTGGGTGATTTTAACATGGCACCAGCTCGGGCACTTTTCTGTTTTCACCGGCACTGGTGCTTTTTACATGGCACTGAGGCAGGACTCTTGCAGGCCAATCCTCTTGACCTGTGAAGGGCAGGTCTCGGGAGTGAACATGAGAATTCACGTTCAGTGTACTAGCAGTTGTTTATCAAAACTTGGTTTTGCCCCTGGACTGGCTTGTGCGGGTGGCACATAAAAGACACCATTTCGAGCGTGGCTGTTTTCGTGCGGGTGACACGTAAAAGCACCCACTACACTCTCTGAGTGGTTGGCGTTAGGAAGGGCATCCAGCTGTAGAAACTCTGCCAAATTAGATTGGAGCCTGGTGTTGCCATCCGGTTTCACCAGTCCTCAGTCAAATCGTCCAACCCATGCTAGCATGGAAAGCGGACGTTAAACGATGATGATGATGATGATGATGAAGTAAATGCAATGTAGACCTGGATGAAAGCTGTTAGAAACTTTTGAATATTGATGTTCCAATTCCCATTGAAGAATGTGCTGATTGCAGAAGTTTGAAATTTGGAAAAGTGGCTGTGAGTCAAAAGATCCAAAGGCGAATATCTATGATCTTGGAGCTGAAATATAAGTTCAACATAAGCCAACAAGAGAACGTCTATGTGTTTGCTCTGCTAGAAATAATAGACACCTTTCCTTTAAAGCATATTCTAGCATCTTTAAAAAGGGATACATTGGATAATGTTTGCAGTTCACTATTCTGGAAAATATGATGTAAATGTGATGTCCATGGTTTGATTACCTTTTATTATAGGTCTGCTTGATCAGGGCTGGCCTGTGGGGCTAATCAGCATACAAGTTCAACAGCAAGGAGAACATGGCCTTGCTTGGTATGTTGGAAAGAGGCAAAGAGGTAGAAAGAAATTACATTACTATGTGATATCTAGCAAACAGAACTTTAGATGTACTTAAGGATCATCCATGAAATGAAGAACATAGACTGCTCTAAGTGCTTACTGATACTTGTAGATTAATTTGGTGACCTTGGTCAGCACTTCTCAAACTGACAAATACTTACTAGACATACCAGTCTCTAGAAAAGAAAAAAGAAATTTTTGCACACTTTCTCTTTATCAATGAAAAACAAAATAGAATTTATATTCATATACTTCTTTCTTTGTCAAAGTGTTGGACAAGTTTAAAGCTATCTCAATTTTATTAAATACACAGGACCTTTGCTGGTCCTGTGTATAGTGATACACAAGACATATTTCCCTGTTGTCCATATGATACACAGTCCCAATTTTTTTAAGCCACCAGAATAACTTGGGTCTTATGAAAGGGAAGTTTTATATTACTCAGAATTTATGAAACAAAGGTTAACTAAAAGTTTGAAAACAAGCATGGACATTTAGGACAAACTTATGTAAATGCTTTTGACAGGCAAAGGATTGAACGAAGCCCTTTGTCCATTTCCTATGCTTTCTCCTCTGAGAAGCAAAAATCTGGGTAGTATAATTAGGGTCAGAATTGGAACTGATGATAGTATTGGCAGGCTTTGAACAGAGTGAAATGCACTCAGAGAACTTTTTAATCTGTTTGGATCATAGATTTAATCCATTATATGGGTTTAGCACCACCACCTAACTCTTGGCGTTTCTTTGGTGGAATCTACTTTGTTTTTGCATGCATTTAAATCAAATCACTTGTCTGAGGAAAATAACCCAATAACTTGAAACACTGTTTCTACTATAGCAACCTCCCATGAGTTAACTTGTGAGAATGATTGAACACAAAAGGAATTTATGAAAGCAACTGAACAGTAGAGGATATCTGCAGAAGGAACAACTTTGCAAATGTGGAAATGTAATATGAATAGATGTCATATGCTGCTTGGAAAAGTGTAAGTCACATGCTGCTCGGAAAAGTGTAAGTTGGTTGTGGAAGGTACCCACAATAGAGATAGACCAAAGAAGACTTGAATCTGAGAGAGTTTTTATGAGGTTACTCAAACTGCCATGAGTAGCAACCATCTTCCTTATATACACTCTACCATCTTAAAAAGAAAATTATGGAAAAAAATAAAGGACAATTGGATAATGTCCTGAAAAACAACTGGATAGCTGTGCCTAGAATTCCTGTTATCACAGGTCTTCTCATTCAAGGCTGACCTAGAGCTAAACAATTTACAAAGACTTGCTTTGGTAAGACTGTTAGACCTCGTGGATTAGATGGTATCAAACCAAAATGGATGGAACAGTATTGTATTGTAGACCAATCTGATCTATAACATCATGACATGTTGGTAATCTAGTTTTCAGAAATTGATGTTACAGTTGAGGTGTCCTTGTTTATGTTTTGTTTTTATGTCAGTTGTGAATATTTCGAAGTTGATGTTGCATTAGTTGGAGTCTCTTGAGTTCTGACATTCTTAGTGAAAAGATGAGATAAAGATAATGGCTCAGTACAAGTTGACGCAGTCTTAAATTACATCCCTTGCATGTATCAAGTTTGTTTTTGCAGTGAAGTGTTTACTGGGGAAGCGATGTTGTAGTTGTCGTTTAGATGATCTATAATTGTGATGTATGTGCAACTTGTTAAAATGCAGAGAACATTAATTAACCCTTTTAATACCAACCTGACTAAGACCACTCTGGATCTATAATACCAACTACCTATTTTGAAGTATTCCCATTAAAATTCCATGTTAATTTTGTTACAAAAAGTAGTTTATAAATGACCAAGTTATTTTACAAACTTCTTCACTATTTTTCAGAATTAATTGAAACAAAGGCAGTATATTTCAACAGAAATATGGTAATGAAAGGGTTAAGAGTTTAATATTCTAGGCTTCTATATATATACACTCTAAAGATAAGGTTAATCTGGTAAATTATGATCTTAATTACAGCAACTCATCTTGAGACATTCAGTAAAAAAATTGTTTTAATAAATTATATTGTTCATCTCTTTATGAACTTACATGGCTGTATGCTTTAGAAGTTGGCTTTGCAACTGTGTATTCTATATTTGATTGTACTGCAAGACACTACAAGTTTTTTTTTAACCATTTTGACACTGGCCTTGGTTTATTTCTTGTAGACACAGTTTGTTAGGAAGCCTTTTCTTCTTTTTCACAAATTTCTTAATCAGTTTGAACTAATGATATTTTTGTTGTATTATTTTACTACCATTTTCCATGCTAGCATGTACTTTTACAGTCGGTTACTCTAACCTAATACTTACCATTTTACTGTGAAGTAACTTGTTTAGAATAATGGGCAAAGCTGAGTTAAATTCTCTACCCAGCTGCAAAAAAAGAAAAAGCGACTTTATTAAGGTTTGAACTCATGACCACGTAGTTAGTAGTTCAGAACTCAAACCTCGGAGTCACTTATACCTCATAATGATCTTTTCTTTTCTGATGATCATTTAAAATATACTAAATGTGTTCATAGATGTCGTACATTTATATGTGTATGTATGTAATGTGTATATGTATGTACGTATATTGTTGACATATTTTTCATCTGTTATGCATCATTTTTGTTTCTATTATCTTATGCAGTCTTAGAATGTCCAGATGATGACGATAGTCCACCACCAACCATAACTGTTCCTGTGTCTGGAGGACCTGTGCCTACGGGGATATTTCCTATTTCTAATGGTGACATGTGCAGTCCAAACAGCATGTTAGCAGGAGGTGATGCAACCACACAAGCAATAAACAACCAAGTTGTACTTGTAAAAATGCAACAGGAACAACATGAAATGCAAATGTTAATGATGAAACGAAAATTAGATTATGCAGCTGCTGAACACAAAGCCAAAATGGACGTTTTCCAGATTCAACGCCAATACTGGGCTCTACAATGTGAGGAAATAATGCAGAAAAAATACCCCTCCCAAAACAGTAGTTGAAAGCAAAAAATATTTCTAGATTATTAAGATGAAATCTGTCATTCCTTCTGTATTTTTATCTTTCTAAAAATCCAGTTCTAAATATAGTCCTCTATTTTCTACATTTGTACATCAGTCTTTGATGATCTAGTTAACTGTCTGTCTATCTATCACTCTATTTACTTGTCTATCTGTCTACCATTCTCTGTTTCAATCTGTCTCTCTATTCTGTCAGTCTGTCTCTTCTGTATTACATCTATCTATAGCTAGAGTTGTTGGTTGATATTGTAAGTTTATTTTGTATATTTTAACAAATTCATTATATAGTGACTATATTTTATTGCTTCATTTGTTTATAACCCTCTAAAAATTGTCATCCTCAGCTTCGTTGCTTGTCATCCATCTCAACTCTCTATATAGACTAGTGAAAATATGCTTGATGAAAAATGAATTTTATTTATTTTTTTAAATATTTTATGCATTGATGTACTCATCATCACATCACCACCACTACCACCACCACCATCATCATCATCATGTCTACATTTTCATATATGCATGGGTTGAACAGGTCTTCTCTAGCACAGCATCTTGTCATTTGTTGTGGTCCTTTGTAATCTCCTTTCGTGAGGTTCAGTCTCTTGAGATCAGCTTTCACCACTTCTTCCCATGTCTTCCTCAGTCTTCCCCTTCTACAGATTCCTTCCACTTGGATCTTCTGAAACCCAGCTGCCATGCTCTGTAAGCATCACACATTTTAAACCAGTGCAGTCTTCTCTTGCACACTACACATAATTCCTCTGATACCCTGTGTGTTTCACAAATCATTTGTGCTCTCTTGTTCATGCACACTTACATTACACACTCTGCAGAGCATGTTGGTTTCATTTCTTTCCAGCTTTCACACATCCTCTGCATCCACTCTCCATGTTTTGCTATTATATAGCACTACACTTCATAAATAAGTATAATGCAATCTGTCCTTCACCCAGAGAGAGAACCCCCTTGTTGCCAAAAGAGATAATAGCTCCCTGAACTTTTTCCCCACTTGGTTCTTACTCTGGCTACTATACTTTCAGAATGACCGTCTCCACTACTGAAACCATCAACTACTTTTAGGAAGCCTTCCAAACATTTCAAAGAATTTATTTCATGGCTACTTTTACTGCTAACTACTCTTGTACAATGGCTACATATTAAGTCCTATTTTTTGTTCTGTCACCCTAAATCTTTTGTATGCATAGTTTACATTTGGTACAGAGTTCCTCCTTTCTACTTTTGTGCTTATTGAGTATAGCCACCTCCTTGGTGGCGGCATAATCTGTAGAGTTCTGTCTTCTTTCTGCTACATAAACTTTATCTTTGCTACGTTTACTTTGAAGCGTCTCTCAATACTAGGTTTTTGCTTCCAAATTTGGAAATTCTTCTAAATCTTCAAACCTTGAGAACTAGATCATTGGCAGACAGGAGTTCCGATGGACAATCAGTTTGCTATAACTTGGAGAACTATAACAAAGGGGAAGGATTTGAGAACTGACTCCTGATACACACCTACCTCACTCGAAATTCCATACTGAACTCATTGCTAGTTTTTACCTAGCTGATGGCCTCTCTGTGCATGGTTTGCATGATACTCATAAACCAATCATGTACATCTAGTTTTCTGATTAATATAGTACAGAATATGGTATCCTGTCAAAAGCTGTCTTTAACTAAATATGGCGGTTTAACCCATTACATTCAAGCAGGCCATATCCAGCCCAAATATTTAACCTGTTTTATGTTCAAACTGACCAGATCTGGCTTCTCACACTCACCCTACAATGTCATTCTAAAGATAAACAATCACTTCAGAATCTCAAAGCTATGAGATAATGCATAATTAATTTGAAGATTGAATAAATAAGTTTTATAGTTGACAAATTAATTAAAATGCGAAAGAGTTATCTTATCTTCCTTATAGTTGCTTTATGGGGGAAGAAGGCATTGGTGGTACTCTTTCCTGGCACAAACCCAAAGTGTGTTTGCATTTGAACTAATTCTTTTCCTAATCAGTTCTGCTGTAATTCTTTCTGTTATTTTCATGACTTACTCTATTCATTCAATACCTTCCCAATTTCCTCGCTCTAGAGCATCCATCCGCCTCTCCTTTACCTCTGAAAATGATACTGCTTTGCTAGTAATTTGTTATGACACTTCCCTGTACTGACAGACTGATTATGCAAATATCTAGAATTTATCCTAGCACATGGCCAAATATTTCCTGTATTTTAAGTGACTATCCCTCACGAACCAGTTATTTTTTTCTAGTGTCATATCTTTTAATTGCTCTTTTTCACTGAATAGCTTTTACCTTCAATAGCTGGTCTCTCTGTTGGGTCTATTTGGGGTAGGCTGTCTCTCCTCCATGAAACCATGTCGTAGTAACATTTCCATGCCTCTCCTCATCGTCAGTGAAAGCAAGTGTGCCTCACTATCATTCCATGCACACTTTCTCAAATGATGTCATGATTCTCACAAGCACATTGCTTTACAATCCAGAACATCTCAAATCTCTCTGCAACAATATTCTTGTTGCAGAATATCTACTTTTAGCCTGTCTCTCAGTTACATATACCTAACATCTAACTTCTAGTTACTGATATTATTCCTTGTTCTCTTCTCCCTCTTCCAATCTTTCTAAACCTGTCTTAGTTCTTATGGTTCTTTCCCCTTTACACTTCTTTTATCATGTCATCTTCTGCCTGACTGGGCCCTTACTCCTTCCACAGATCTGGTCAGTGGCTCCCAACAGGTTGTCTTATATCTCCATGTACCCCCTGCATTATAAGTTTCCATCTGCTCCCCCTTGTCATACACAGCTAGAATTTCTTTGAACCTATGTCTATCTCACTGAGTGATCTGTCAATTTCCATGCCTTCCTTCAGCAGATTGTCTTAACATTATGTATATATATATACGATATAAATACAGACACACACACACACACATCTCTCTTTTTCTCTTCCTCCCTCCCTAACTCCCTGCATCTATTTATCTGTCTATTTGTATCATCATTGTTATTTTCCATCTGTTTTTCCATGCTGGCATGGATTGGACGGATATCCTCACATCTTTGTAATCTACATCACCATACTCATGCAGCAAAAGAAATATAAAGAAAACCAAACCAAACAAAACAATCGCCTTTGTTGTTGTGTATGTCTTACACCATAGACCAGATGCGTCTGACCGTACTGTCGGCACTGTAGAGCTTGTCCTTTGTGTGACAACTAAACAGTCCCTACTAACCTTCATCAATTCATATTCAAAGATTATTGCTCTGCTAGATAGATAATCTGTGATGAGACTTGTGGTGCCCCAAGTGTCATGAAAAAAAATTATTCAGTATCTGTTTTATATTCTGCTTTTCTCATACTTTGAACAACATTCACAATTCCTTGTAGCCATGCCATTTGTCATAATCTGTTAGGTTCTGTAGTTCTGAGATTTTTTTTTTAAATGTTACAAATTCAACCCACTTATAAGTGGCAAACAAATTTATAATTTTAGTGCAGGTTTGGTGTATGCTGGAGTATAAAGTAAATTCTATGACATAAATTCTTAAAAGAAAAATATTTTTACTACTAAATAACATATTTTATCCTTAGATTTTTCAGTAGTCTCTGTAATATTTTTTTTTCTTTGAAAGTGTAACAGCCTGTGTTCAGTAGCTTGTGTAACATTTTATTTTTTTTTATAGATCTTCATCCTAGTACTGGTATTATAATCTGGTGTCTCTCAGTGGCAAATTGTTTCTGTCTTACTCTTTCTCATTCTTTGAAAACACACACACACACACACACACACGTTACAAACTTGTCCAACCCATGTTGATATGGAAGAGAAGATGTAAAACCAAAGAGAATGATAATCATATGTATTATGTGTACCTACATGCATGTGTATGTGAGTGTGTGTGTGTGTGTGTATATATATATATGTGTATGTGTATATTTGTATATATATGTATGTGTGTGTGTGTGTGTGCACACAAATATATAT
>NC_068998.1:16563923-16568257 GCF_001194135.2 Octopus bimaculoides | reverse complement strand
TATATGTGTGTGTGTGTGTGTGTGTGTGTATATATAATGTACATGGAAGACTTTTCTTTAAAATATTAATTACATACCTTTTTTTTTTCCATCTGTTTTATGTCAGAAATCTCCACTATTAACTATAAGAAATTACACCAGCTGTTTAAGTTTTTAAAATATATGAACAATATTTTTCAAGGTTGTTACTTCTACTGCAATTTGCTCTGATCAACTTTTATTTCTTTAGACTTTATTAAGTAAGTGTCTGTAACAATACTGGGATCCATTCAATCAACTATATACTTCCTCTACTAAATTTATGACCTTGTGCCAATGTAAAAAAAAGAAAAATTATTTTTACTTCTGTTATCATCATCATCATCATCATTATTATTATTATTATTATTATTATTAAAGTGGTAAGCTGGCAGAATCATTAGCAAGCTGGTCAAAATGCTTAGTGGCATTTCATATGTGTTTCCGCTCTGAGTTCAAATTCCACCAAGGTCAGCTTTACCTTTCATCCTTTTGAGGTTGATATTAATAAGTACTAGTTGATCACTGGGGTTGGTTGATGTAATTGACTTTCCCCCATCCCTGAAACTGCTGGCCTTGAGCCAAAATTTGAAACCATTATTATTATTATTATTATTATTGCTACAACTATTAATATTAGGACAGCAGATTGGCAGAATCAGCAAAGCATCAGACAAACTTGCCTTGCAACATTTGCTCTGGTGTGTTACTTCTCTGTTCACATCCCACCAAAATCAGCTTCTTTTTTTTTTCTTTTTTTTTTGTACCTCCAGTGTTGACCAAATAATATACCAATCATTTACTGAGATCAATATAATTGATTGTTTCCTACCCCCAAATTTCTAACCGTGTGCATATTTTAACAATTATTATTATTATTATTATTATTATTTTTTTTTTTTGTGGTGAACCAGCTGAAATGTTAAAGAGTCAGTAAAAACTGCTTTGCAGCATTTGTCCTGGGTCTTTACATTCTGTAATCAGATCCTACCAGGGTTAGCTTTGCTTCTCATCCCTGCAGGATAGATAAAATAAATACCAGTCATGTCCTGTGATAGATGCAATCAACTTATCCCCTCCCCCTAAAATTACTGTGTCACGCTGAATATCCCCGAGAACTACATTAAGGGTACACGTGTCTGTGGAGTGCTCACCCACTTGCATGTTAATTTCACAAGCAGGCTGTTCCGTTGATCGGATCAACTGGAACCCTCGACATCGTAAGCGACAGAGTGCCAACAACAACAACAACATTACATGTTAGGCTACTGCTGTTCTTTAAGATCTTGGCCTGGTAGCTTCTTGTAGGTAGGCATTGATCTTGGGCTGCTGTGATAAACCCTTCTGTCTCTCATTTTAAGCCAGAAGACACTAACCATTGATGGGTAAGTGCTTTGTCAACATTGGCATTATCAGCTCTCTTTGAGTATTTGCTATTGAGAGGATTTTCTTACCATTTATCAGTAAGAATATCTAAGGCAGCAGTTTTAGCACGAGTTTTCATACACTTAGCTTTTTCTGTGCTTGTTTCCAGTACGTCTAATTCTGGGATTTGTTGTATTTGGAATTCACTCAGATATTCCTTTGCCGGTTTTGTTACTGAGTATGTTTTCTTGTTTTCATACTTTAAGACAAGTTTTAACATCCAGTCATCAGAGTTTTTCAGGTAGGTGTTTAGGCCAATTGTGACAATCTCCATTGTTAATTCCAGTTGTGAAAGCCCACAGTCACCCTCTTTTCTTGGCAGGTAGTCAGTCTATATCTGCCTTAGGGTGATGCATTTTATGCATTGTCAACAATTTTCGTATTTTTCTGCCAAGATTACAGATTTCAGTAATTGAACAGTTAATAATATTGAAACTGTAAGTCATGACCAGTATGGCTAAAGTATTGATTGCTTCAATCCTGTTTCTTGCATTCAGCTCTGTCTTGAGTATTGCCCTTGCCCTGCGATAACATTCTTTTCTGATCTTTTCCCTCATCATTGAATATTTGATTCCATTACCTTCAAATGCCTCTAGATATTTGTAGCTCTCCACTGGTTCTAGCTCTTCTCTGACATTCTGTTGGTCAAAATTAATGTTGGATGTTTCTATCATTTTCCCTCAGATAAAAGTAGCTTTTGCACATTTATCGAGGCCAAATTCCATCCTGATGTCATCACTGAACTGTTTAACAATTACTAGTAAGCCCTGTAGTTGTGGGTCAGTTTTTGCAAAGAGCTTTAAATCATCCATGTAAAAAAGATGGTTTATATTTTTATCAAAAATTTTATAGCCATATTGTACATCATTGAGCAATTTCGAAAGAGGTATTAAGGCAAGACAAAAGAGAAGTGGTGATAGAAAGTCGCCCTGGTAAATGCCGTTCTTACATCTCCAGTATTGAAAGATTCATTGTCACTGTTCAAAGTCAGTGTGATTCACCATGATCTCATACTTACAGATAAGAAGTTTTGCAGAGTAGGTGCTATTTTATAAATTATTGTTATTATTATTATTATTATTATTATTATTATTATTATTATTATTATTATTATATGAAAACTCACAGCTTATTTTGCTGGGTATGATTGGAAAGTGTCAGCTGTCCACAACCAGCAGACTAAGGTGACACTTGTTTACTGGTCATGCTTCAAGAACCCAGCGAAGAATTCTTGCCACTCCAAGCAATGCTAATTGTTGTTGGTGTTCTACCTTCACTGTTGCATCAATCTTTTTCAGCCGTGCTGGTAGTTGAGTGCTGATACTCTCAAGTGCACCAATTACTATTAGTATCATGTCTACTCCATTGACCACAATCTTCGTATTTCCCACTTAAATTGCCATAGTTGTTTATTTTTCCTTCTTCTCCACTTTAAATTGTCATAGTTGTTTATTTTTTTGTTTATTATTACCTCTGCCTTTGCTAAGGCGGAGGTAATAATAAACAAATTGTTTTCAGTTGTGTTTGTTTGTTTGTCCATGGACAGGATATCTCAAGAACCGGTAGATGGATTCAGATGAAACTTTCAGGGATGTTTGGCCTCATGACTGGCATGAACTGATTAAATTTTGGGATCGATCTCGTACTGGACAAGGATTCTGGATTATTTTTCCTGTGTTTTTTTAAACTTAATTTTTGAGAGCAGTTGGGTTCATTTTTAGTATTCTTGTTTGTGAGAGCATTCAAGTTTATTTCAGATATTCTCATTTTAAAAATCATTTCCAGCTAATCATTGAGAGGATGTTGGTGTTGCCTTGGTGGAAGTTTGCGCTCTCTGAGTACTTATTATTATTATTATTATTATTATTATTATTATTATTAAGGTGGTGAGCTGGCAGAAATGTTAGCATGCCGTGCAAAATGCTTAGCGGTATTTTGTCTGTCTTTATGTTCTCAGTTCAAATTCCACTGAGGTTGGCTTTGCTTTCATCCTTTTGGGGCTGATAAATTAAGTACCAGTTGCATACTGGGGTCGATCTAATCGATTGGCCCCCTCCTCAAATATTTCAGGCCTTGTGCCTAGAGTAGAAAAGATTATTATTATTACCAAATCTAAGTTAGTAACTATTACTATAGTATGCAATTTCGGGTTGAAATTCTGCTGAAGCTGATTTTGTCTTTTGCCCTTGTAAAGGTAAATAAAATAAGTACCAGTGTTATACTGCAGCTAAGTCAATCTCTTCCCTATAAAAAAATGAAAAAAAAAAAACATTGTTTTGCTAAATAAAAAAAAGACAAAAGAAGAAAAATAATCATCATTATCATTAATATCATTTTTCAGTTTGTGTTTTATTTTTACATGTCACATCAGAATACAATTATGTTTTCCTTGGGTTCAGCCAGAACTTGAGTTATCATTTGTTTTGTTTGTTTTCTTCTTTATTTTCTATATACATTTGTGTTTTTGAAAGTGGCATGGGTGTGTGTTTTCAGAAGTTTGCTTTGCAGACACATAGTTTCGGATTCAGGGTTCAGTCCCATTACGCAATACTTTTGGCAAGTGTCTTCTGCAATACCTTGGGCTGACCAATGCCTTGTGAGTGAATATAGTAGAGGGAAATTGTGTGGAACCCCATTGAAACCTGACATATATGTATAGTTGCAGGTGGCTGTGTTGTAAGAAGCTTGTTTCCCAACCACATGGTCCTGGGTTCAGCCCCACTGCATGGCACCTTAGGCCAGTCTCTCTGCATGGCACCTTGGGCAAGTGTCTTCTACTATGGCTTTGGGCTGACCAAAGCCTTGGGAGTGGATTTGGTAGACAGAAACTGAAAAAAAGCCTGTTGTATGTATGTGTATATATGTATGTATATATATATATATATATATAT
>NC_068998.1:16558626-16563904 GCF_001194135.2 Octopus bimaculoides | reverse complement strand
ATATATTTATTTATTTATTTATGTGTTTGTGCCCCCACTATTGCTTGACAACTGATGTTGGTGTGTTTACATCCCTGTAACTTAGTAGTTCGGCAAAAGAGACTGATAGAATAAGTATTAGGCTTACTAAGTATAAGTCCCGGGATTGATTTCTTCAACTAAAAACCCTTTAAGGTGGTGCTCCAGCATGGCTGCAATCAAATGACTGAAACAAGTAAAAGAATAAATGAATACATAAAGATATATTATCATCATCATCATCATCGTTTAATGTTTATTTTCCATGCTGGCGTAGGTTGTCTGGTTTGAAAGGAGTGGGCCAGCCAGGGAGCTGTCCAGACTCCAAATTGTCTGTTGTGGAAAGATTTCTACAGCTGGATGCCCTTCCTAGTACCAACCACTTTACAGAGTGTACTAAGTGCTTTTTACATGCCACAGGTATACACATATGTATCTTTGTGTTTGTTTCCTTCCCTTCTACCACTTGACAACAGGTGTTAGTTTCTTTACATCCTGAATAACTTAGCAGTTCAGCAAAACTTTTTTTTTCCTAAAAGGCTAGTTGGGATTGAGGTATTGCTTTCAGTCTGATACTTCTGTACTAGACCCGTGATGGCACCTGTGCCCAGCATCGCCTTCCTGGCACGTGTAAAGACATTCGAGCGGGATCGTTGCCAGTGCCGCTGGACTGGCTCCTGTGCAGGTGGCACGTAAAATACACCATTTTGAGCGTGGCCATTGCCAGTACCGCCTGACTGGCCTTCGTGCCGGTGGCACATAAAAGCACCCACTACACTCTCAGAGTTTGGCGTTAGGAAGGCCATCCAGCTGTAGAAACTCTGCCAAATCAGATTGGAGCCTGGTGTAGCCATTTGGTTCACCAGTCCTCAGTCAAATCGTCCAACCCATGCTAGCATGGAAAGCGGACGTTAAACGATGATGATGATGACTGGGGTTGGTTTTTCAACTAAACCCTTCAATGTGGTGCCCTGGCATGGCTGTAGTCCAATGACTTAAGCAAGCAAAACAAAGGAAAAAAGGTGCAAATATGGCAGTGTGGTAAGGGGTTTGCTTCTCAACCACATGGTTTTGGGTTTAGTTCCACTGTGTGGCACCTTGGGCAAGTGTCTTCTACTGTAGCCTTGGGCTGACCAAAGCCTTGTGAGTGGATTTGATAGATGGAAACTAATAAAAGCCCATCATATATATGTGTGTATGTGTCTGTCTTTGTCCTCTCATCACTGCTTAACCGGTGTAGGTGTGTTTATGTCCCTGTAATTTAGCAATTCAGCAAAAGAAAATGATAGAATAAGTACCAGGCTTTAAAAAAAAATAAGCACTGAGATTAGTTCGTTCAACTAAAATTCTTTGAGGCTGCCCCAGCATGGCTGTTGTCTAGTGACTGAAATGAGTAAAAGATAAAAGATATGTATTATGTGTGTGCTTGAATGAGAGAGTGATATTTAACCGTTAGCATCCAGATTATTCTGTCAAATGTAATACTTTTTCATTCAAGTTATCTTTATTTAATTATGCATTATTTTGTAGCTTTGAAATTTTGATAATGTGTTTGTATATTTTATGACGGCCTTGAAGGGTAGGTGTGATAGGCTGGATCTGGCGGGTTAGAACATAAAACAGGTAGTATATTTGAGCTGGATTTGGCTGGTTTAACCCTTTCGTTTAGTATTTCTTTTGAGATGCTCTGTGTTTCTTTCAATTAATTTTAAATATAACTAAAAATTTAGTGAAATAACTTAGTTATCATTAAGTTAGTGTTAGGAACATAAGTTGTGACTGAGGTTTGGTGGAAGATTTTAATTAAAAACTTATGAAAGCAAGACTTTTGTACTACAGAGCCAGAGCTGGTTTCAGCTGGGTTGGTATCATAAGGGTTAAATGCTAAAGGATTATAGTATGAGTTTGTGGTTGGAAGGAATATAATTTAAATGTGCCTTCATTTATTTCATATCTTAATGTCTACTTAGCTTGCATGGGTCAGATGGAATTTATTGAGGCAGATTTTCTACAGTCATTTCCAAGCAAGGTTAGATTTCCTCAAATGGTTAAGAAGTTCACACTGCAATCATGAATGACCCCCAGGTTCAATCCTATTGCATGGCATCTTGGCCAGATATCATTTGCAGACTGAAAATGTGAAAGCCTGTCAAATGGATTGTAATTCAAAGGTCCAGCGATATCATACTGTGACAATGGAGGTTTTGTCTGTGTGTGTGTGTGTGCGTATATATATATATATATATATATATATATACACACATATTTATTTGTGTATTAAGGCTACCTACCATTGGTTTCATGTTAAGGAATACCGGAATACCTCAACAATTATCAAGCCTATCAGATGGAGCATTTGCGTTTATCTCGATTTTGATGTTTTAATCCTAAACGAAGTAAAACACACACACACACACACATGACAAGCTTCTTCTAGTTTCCCCATCTACAAATCCACTCACAAAGCTTTGGTCAGCTCAGGGCTCTTGTAGAAGACACTTGCCTAAGGTGACATAGAATGGGATTGAATCTGAGATGACATGGTTAAGAAGTAAACTTCTTACACACATATGACAAGCTTCTTCCAGTTTCCATCTACCAAATACCAAATCCACCCACAAAGCTTTGGTTGGCCCTTGCCCAAGGTGGCATACAGCAAGATTGAGCCTGAGACCACATGGTTAAGAAGTAAGCTTCTTACACACACACACACACACACACACACATTTCTGACTCTACAGGGATTCAATGTTTTTAATAACTATAGCACTGGTTAGTTATGTTGTGCACTCCGTTACTTTCATTGCCCTTTTCACAACCCTTATATATTAGAAACATGTTTGTGAATGCATATGGCTCAGTAGTTAGAGTGTCGGGCTCATAATCCTAAAGTAGTGAGTTTGATTCCCAGGCTGGGCTGTGTGTTGTGTTCTTGAGCAAGACACTTTATTTCATGTTGCTCCAATTCACTCAGCTGTGACATCACTGGTGCCAAGCTGCATTGGCCTTTGTCTTTCCCTTGGACAATATCGGTGACACGAAAAGGGGAAGCTGGTATACCTGGGTGACTGCTGGTCTTTCCTAAACAACCTTGCATGGACTTGTGCCTCGGAGGGTAACTTTCTAGGTGCAATCCTATGGTCATCCATGACCAAAAGGTGTCTTTACTCTTTTGTGTTCAAAATATATGCACACCTTCATAGAATTTTGTTTCAAATATTTTTTCATTGATGTTTATTCTGTTCACTGGCCATGGTATCCCTATCATTTCTTATATTTATTTATCTGTTTATTTCTTAGCTTACTTTGCAACCACATCATTTTGGTTTCAGTCCCATTGCGTGGCACCTTGGGCAATTATCTTCTACTCCTGGACTAACCAATGCCATGTGAGTGAATTTGGTAGATAGAAATGTGTGGAAGCCTGTTGTGTGTGTGTGTATGTATATGTATACATATGTGTGTGTGTGTATTTATACCCCCACTACTTGACAACCAGTGTTGTTTTGTTTATGTCCCTGTAACTTAGCAGTGGAGCAAAAAAGACTGATAGAATAAGAACCAGACTTTAAAAAAAGTACTGGGTTTTTTGTTTGATAAAACCCGTCAAGGTAGTGCCTCAGCTTGGTTGCAGTGCAGTGACTGAAAAACAAGTGAAAGAGAAAAAAAAAGAACAGATGTTAGTAGGCTGATGAAAAATATAAAAAAAAAAAACAGCACTAAAAAGAATAGTATCCTGTTGTGTCTAAGGTGAAATAAGACCAGATTGGATTACAGATTTATACATAAACTACTAGTGATAAATATTGTAAAACTGGGATGAATTGAATATGTCAAGATTTTAATACCCTATTCATTACACAATGAGTTAAAGGTTAGAAACAAGATATGTAGGTTAACATTTTCCACATAACTTAAACAGTTACATTCATTTGTCTCAAGTTTACTTCTTTATAGTTGTGGCGATGATAAATTTAATGGGAAGCTGATCATATTTCAAATTGCGTTTGTTAGAGTTGGAGTTTAGTTTAATGTTGAAAAACTAACAAAACACTTGCTAATTATAAAGTGCTTCTTTCTACTCCTTAGAGTTGTAGCTATGAATGGAAGCTATGTTTTTTACCTGAGTCAATAGGTGTTATGCTTCTTGCTATAGGCACAGCTCAGGATGGACAGTTATTAGAATGTGATCTATTGACTCTTTGACTTACAGTTCAATTGTTTATTTATTTGCTTGGCAATCAAACAAGGATATATGGTAAAGGTTGTAATGTGTATATTTGTGATGAAGTTCGTTGATTATTCAAATTTTCATTTTAGTACATTTACATTATGAATTCTGGCATTAGAGGATACTTCCATTGCTCAATGCATATCAGGACTTTGCCATATAATAAAAAATTAAATTAAGTGTCGTAAGAAGCTTGCTTCCCAATCATATTGTTCCAGGTTCAGTCCCACTGTGTGGCACCTTGGGCAAGTGTTTCTATTATAGCCTCAGGCTGACCAAAGTCTTATGAGTAGATTTGGCAGATGGAAACTGAAAGAAACCTGTCGTATATGTGTGTGTGTCTTTGTCCCCTGCCACTGTTGTTGGTGTATTTACCTGCCCATAACTTAGTAGTTAGGCAAAATAGACGGATAGAATAAGTACCAGGCTTAAAAAAAATAGATAAGTACTGGGGTCAATTCATTCAACTAAAAATTCTTCAAGGTGGTGCCCCAGCATGGCTGCACTCTCAGGACTGAAACAAGTAAAAGATTAAAGACAAAAGTGTAGACAAGATGAATAAGAGAGAGAGAGAGAAAAGAAAAAAAAGAAAATGATAGCTACAGCTCAGTTTGTATGTTCACTGTATTATATGATATACAGTAGGTATCTTTGCAATGCCTTTTAATGTATACAGTAGTTTGTAAGGTTATGAGTGTTATATGAAAATGAAGTCAGGAGCCCTTAGAACCTGGTAATTGAAATCTTCAGATTAATCATAACCGAGTTGATAACTTGTGATAGAATTGCAGTCGAAAACATTTTGGGGCTTAAGAATGAATGAGAAAAATTCAGGCGCAGGAGTGGCTGTGTGGTAAGTAGCTTGGTTACCGACCACATGGTTCTGGGTTCAGTCCCACTGCGTGACACCTTGGGCAAGTGTCTTCTACTATAGCCTCGGGCCGACCAAAGCCTTGTGAGTGGATTTGGTAGACGGAAACTGAAAGAAGCCCGTCGTGTGTATATATATATATATATATATATATATAT
>NC_068998.1:16555387-16557856 GCF_001194135.2 Octopus bimaculoides | reverse complement strand
TATATACCCAGTATAAAATAGTGTACATTTAAACACAAGAGAAAACTGTCTTCAACATCCAGTTTTTACACGCTAGAAGAAGCAGTCAAAACGACCAAAACTACATTTAAGAGCAATCTTCAAAAGGAATGAAAAATAAGAACTTTTACCTTGTTATTTTATTGCGGGTCAGACCTAGGTTTCAAAATTTTTTTTTAGCAAATAAAATAATTTGCTAGGTGAATTTTTCATCAGTGACTGTGTCATAACACTAACACATAATTAAGAGACGATTAACATGTCTCTTCGTTATACATTATAATTTTTCAAATTCACCACACTTCCAGTGTGTAAAAACTGCAGTCTTCCTACTGTCTTAAAAATAGGACAGATGCATTGGTAAATGTAGTATTAGATACTTATAAGACTCAAAAAAAAAAAAAATCCAGACTCATGAGTGCTTGGCATCTTGGGCAAGTGTCTTTTAATATTGTCTTGTGAGTGAATTTGGTACACAGAAACTGAAAGAAGCTCATTGTAGACATGTGTGTGTGTGTCTTTTTAGTTGTATTTGTCCTCCACCTCACTTGATTCATTCAGCTAAAAGGCAGTGCTCCAGCATTGCTACAGTCCAATGACTGAAACAAGTAAAATATAAAAGATGTATAGAATTAATACAGTGTGTTTTTCATAGCTTATCTGTTACTGCTAGTTTCACCAACTTGATTATAATTTTACCATTTAAATTTGTAAGTGATTTGATGAAATGTATTATGACCGATATCTGGAATGGCTATCAGAAGTAAATTAACCATTTTTAAAAAAAATTATATTTTGGATTTGGATCTTGAAGTACATATAATACTACAAATAACAGCATGTAAATTTTAGGTTGTAAAACCCTTTGGGATAGAAAACATCGAAGGCTTTATATGTACTCCAAGATCCAATTCCAAAAAGAATTATTTCATGTTTTCTTGAAGGTTTATAAATTTTTTTCTTTTGTTTAAATAGTTCCAAATTTTTAGAAATAATTATTTCATATAATCTTTATGGTCATTATCATTATTATTATTAAGTGTCTGTTTTCCATGCTGGCATGGGTTAGATGGTTTGACTGAGACCTGCACCATGATCCAGTCTGTTTTGGCTTGGTTTTTACAACTGGTTGCCCTTCCTAACGCCAACCACTCCATAGAGTGTCCTGGGTCTCTTATGCGTCACTGGCACAGGTGCCTTTTATGTGTCCCTGGCATTGACCACGACTATGATTTCATTTAGCTTGATGTGTCTTCTCAAGCATAGTAAACTGCCAAAAGTCTTGGTCACTTGTCACTAGAATAGATTTGATGACATAGATTTTGAAAGGATGTCATTAATTTTTGGACTGATACCCTTTCAAATTGTCTAAACTGTATGTTCCTAGTTAATTATATTTTTTAATCTTAAATCTCACAGAAGTCATTTGCAGACAAATTGACATAATCTATGAGTGTACCCACACTCTTTTAAAGAAAATCTTAACCTATTATCCTCCTTCAAACACTGTAGTTTCTTGATATTCTTTAACCTCTTCATGGAAACACTTGGGTTAATAAGGTCAATGTGTAACCCTAGTTTTTAAGTGAACTAGAGACAAATTTCTTGAACGCCATGCTACTATGTCACAGATCAGTTTTTCAGTAAATATTGACCTATTCCTCTTGTATATTAGTTGGATATGATAAATTCAAGTTTTTCGCTGAGACAATAAAATTCTTGCTGCTGCCATCAAGCTCCAGATAGCTAACATACCTGCTTTCTGAGTGAAATTGTTTGATAGAAACCACATAGAAGCCCATCGTATATATATATATATATATATATACACACATATATTTTGATAATTTTCTGATGAAGGACTAGTGTCCAAAGCATCAAAACTATTTTCCCTTCTTTTTAAGCATTTGTTAAAACGTTTCCTTCTGATCTTGGTTTTTTTTTTGTGCTCCTTGCTTTCTTCTTCATCATTATCATCGTCATCATCATCATCATCATCATCAATTAACGTCCATTTTCATGCTGGCATGGGTTGGACAGTTTGATCGGAGCTGGCCAGCTGAAGAGCTGCTGAGACTCCATGTCTGTTTTGGCGTTAGGAAGTGCTGGGTGCCCTTCCTAACACCAACCACTTTACGGAGTATACTGGGTGCTTTTCTACATGACATCAGCACATTATATATATATATATATATATCACGCACACCACACCAATACCCTCGCATCACACCACGCACACACTACAACTGACCAACTACTTTCTCCCTTTCTCCCTTCCCCATTTTCACACTACATACGTCAAGATCACCAGCATTCTACCTCCCTCACACAGCCCCTCGTTCCCGATCACCGTTTGTTATCTCCCCCTTTCTTAGCTCTCCTGAAATAAGAATTTCTAACTTCCGGTCAGTCATTGTTATGATCGGCCATTATTATGATTGACCGTTGACT
>NC_068998.1:16527655-16554611 GCF_001194135.2 Octopus bimaculoides | reverse complement strand
TGTGCAAGTGTCTTCTACTATATCTCTAGGTTGATCAATGCTTTGTGAATGAATTGTGAATTGTGAATTTAGTAAATGGAAACTATGCGGAAGACCATTGTGTGTGTGTGTGTGTGTAATGTCCTAGGTTATTTGGGTTTTTTAATTTAATACCATTATTTCAGAGGGTTCACTTTGTAAACATATATCTAAAAACACTTCAAACTGGATTGCATAATTCCTCATTGCATGTTGAGTACCCAGTTAAAATGGTGCTGTTTCTTTCAGCTTTAAATTGGTAATTTTTACCATTAGTGTATAGTTGAAGTTGTTGTTGAAATTGCATACAAATCAATTAAAGCTACGTTTTAGTAACATTATTCTTATTTTTATAAAATTCAACTAATTTCAACCATTATTAGAGGTCTGGTCAATCCTGTATCTATTATCTTTACTATGTAAGTACACATTCCAAGATATAGCTTTTGCTAGTTGCAGTAATGTTTAAACAGGCTGTCTTAAAGTTCTATATTTGTAATATTAAATTGATTTTATTTGATGTATCTGTCCATTCTTTAAAAAATTTTTTTGTTAACTTGTATGTTTGTAGTTATGAGGGCTGATTTTGTTCATAACTTCTAAAAATACTCAGCTGTAGAAAGCAGCTGTGACTCAAATAAGTTTTCTTGAAGCATTGTGAAATATGTTAAATTTGCATATATGAAAATCGGAGCAAGAAATAATATTCTTGTTAATTAAATACTCGCCCTGAAGGCAGCATGCTTCCAGAATCGTTGGTACACCAGGCAAAATACTTCATAGTATTTTGTCCAGCTTATGTTCTGAGTTCAAATTCTGTTGCAGTCAAATTTACCTTCCATCCTTTCAGGGTCGATAAAATAAGTACCAGTTGAGCACTGGGGTTGATGTAATTGGCTTACCCCTTACCCCAAATTGGTGGTCTTGTGCCAAACTTTGAAATCAATTAATTGCTCACCTCTCTGCCACCAGCTCCACAAGAACAAAAAGTGTGTGGATTCTATTGCTGTAACCATTCCCCTCAGTGAATACTACTAGTTATTGTCTCTCAACTTAGAAAGGAATACAGGAAAAACAGCTGACAAAACTTTAACAGAACTTTGATTTACCATTCATCAGTAAATTAATTTGACCATTCTATGGTGAGCCATCAGACACTTTGTATAAAGATGCTTTAAATGACAGTTTGACATCAACATTTTCATTGCTAGTTATTCATTCATTCATTGATTTACATCAATCTTCACCGATCTTTTAAATTTTCCATGACTCATTCATTTTGAAGTAAGTAGAAGACTGAATATTTGAATAATGTTACCATTCTCATTGATTGATGATGTCCAATATTTTAAATCTGGGCTTGTCCCTGTTAACAGGGGTGGCCGGATCTACCTCACTCTTACAGCAACTGCTCTCACACTATCTCGCCTGATTTTGGGCATCCTCCCTCCTCGAACCAACCCTCCTAACCTCCCCTCCACCTTTTCTTTGGTTGATCTCGCTTTTGTGGTTCATTCACTTTAAACTCAAGCACTCTCCTCAGAACATGATCCTCATCCCTCCTCAACACATGTCCATACCACTGCACTCCATTCACCGTTGTCAGTTGTTCCACCGATTCCTCTAACCCCAGCATCCCCATTAAGTCCTCAGCCCTCCTTTTATCCAATAGTTTCACACCACACATTGCTCTCTCGGTCCTTCTCAAAATTGCCATTTTGCTTTCCCCCAGACACCATGTCTCACTCCCATACATATCCATCACATGGTTTCACCCTTTAACATTCAAATTATTCTGTCAAATATTCTGCTTATTTATTCACATTGATTTGAATTAATTATGCATTAATGCATGGCTTTGAGATTTCAGTGATGTGATTGTTTATTTTTAGAATGACATTACAGGATAGGTGTGAGAGTCTCAATCTGGTTGGTTTGAACATAAAACAACTAGAATATTTGGGCCTGATATGGCCTGTTTAAATGCTAATAGGTTAATAATATTGGAAGCTGGAATATAAAAAAGAACTTTGTGATTCCATTTGATTAGTATATATGAGAAATAAGAATCTGTGTTTTTGTAGTAACTGTAGGTTGTAATGCTTCCTTGTAAAAAAACAAAAACAAAAAACCCATAACAAAAGTGTTTCCTTGACAGGAAACACCAAAATGTTGTGATTTGTAAACTTGTACAATGTACCTAACTCATAAAAAAAAAATGAGCAAATAAGAGAAAAAATAACAGAAACTTTGAATGACTCTGCTCATTATACTGTTTCTGGTTGATAGATATGGTGAAGTTTTTTTACTAGTTTTATAGTATTGCAACTGTTCTAGAGATGAGTTGAACCCAGTACTACAAGCTAACAAAATGTTTCTGCTGCTTTTAGAATTGACCAACATGCAGCTGTGATACCTATTTGCAGACGTACTATAGAGAGCCAGGCAGAACAGAGCAGTTAGATCATAGACACAACATAGTACTGGTAAGCAAAACATGAACTATCAATCCTATGGCTAGGATTATGATACTTCACTAACTTGGCTAATTACAAACTTCTTTGATATTAAGTAAGTTGAAAGCGGTGAACTGGCTGAATTTTTAGCATGATGAGTGAAATGCTTAGCAGCATTTTGTCTGTCTTTATGTTCTGTGTTCAAATTCTGCTGAGGTCCATTTTACCTTTCATTCTTTCGGGGTCAATAAAATAAGTACCAGTTGAACACTGGGGTCAATGTAATCGACTTAACCCTCCCTTAAAATTGCTGGACTTGTGTCAAAATTTTAAACCAACATTAAGTAAGTTGTATGGTAGCAAAATCCTTAAGCTTTCATAATTAATGTAATATTTGTTCCAGAAACAAAAATAAATAAATAAAATAAAACCCTAAAAACCTAATGAAATTATAATGTAATCTAAAATATCCATCAGAAAAATTTAAGTTTGTTGATCATAAACAGCTGTTGATCAATTTCATGTTAGAAGTTCATCTTGTTTCATTCATTCTTTCATTAAGCAATGCTAAATATATATATAGCATTACGAACAGAAATTCATATCAGTATATTTTGTTATATCAATGCAATTGCTGGATAAATACTTTGTTTTATATTTTATCTTCTTTTTTTTGTGTATGTGTGTGTTGTACTATTTCTAACTCATGAGAGTTGAATAATTTTATTGCATAATTTTTAGATAAATTTATTTTCCCTCAGGACTGTATTTTTGATGTGAGGTATATTTTTCTATATTTTTTATTATTATTTTATATTTGTCATCTGATTATTACATGTTAATAGTCTTATTTTTTGTCGATAATATTATTGTTAATTTTGTATAAGATGACGATCTGGCAGAATTGTTAGCATGCTGGATGAAATGTTTAGTACCATTTCTGGCATTTGATGTCCTGAGTTCAAATCCTGCCAAAGCCAACTTATACAACTAAAAGCCAACTTTCATCCCTGCTGGGTCAATAAAATAACATAACAATCAAGTACTGAAGTTGATGTAATCAACTAACCCCCTCCCAATAAAGTTGCTGGTTCTATACCAAAACTAGAAAGAATTATTATTATTATTGTCTTTGAAATAAGTACCAGGTATATACTAGGGTCAATGCTAACTAGCTAAGCTCTTTCCTGGCAGATTTCTAGTGACATTATGCCACTTTAAGAAACCACTGTCACTATTTTCACTACCTCCTACACATTTACTCTTTCTTTCAGTTTGTTTATAGAGCCTGGAATCTTCTTTCAAAAGCTATTTAATAATTCCTATTTAATTGTGTATCCATGTTTTAGTGGAACTTTATAGAGTTAAGCAGCAATTAATGAATGCAATTGTAATGATACAAAGTGTATCTAAAGGAATACATTTTATTCCCTTAACTGATTTTTATCTATGTCACATCTCAGCCCCATTCTGCAGCTTAGAGATGCAACACATTCCTCAACACATGAGCTGTCCCAAGTATTGCTGCCATCTGAATACCTCCTCAGAAGTTTGGTATTTGCAGCTTTTGATGCCAGGATATTGCTCTTTTCGAGATGGTTCTAAGTGCATTGATCACAATAGGTACCACACTCACTTTTGAAGCTCTGTGGATTTTTTTTTTTTGTTTCCAATCATAAGTCTTGGTACTTCCCGACACCTTCATCCTCTGTCTTAACAATATTCTGGTTTGCAGGAAAAGCAACCTTGATGCAGGTCCATTCTGTGGACTCTCAGCTGGAAAGTGATATCTGGTCAGTCATGTTGCAGCCTTTTGTCTGTATATATTGGCATATCCCATGTGCGTCTCACCTGATCATTCTCTGCTACTGGCCAAAGTTGGTGTTCATATGGATCATTCTAGCCCATACTTCTTGTACAACTCCCATTGTATCCGCACTGCTATTTTGTCATGATATTTTTTGTATGCCTCTAGTTTTGAGCTTCCACTAGTTATATGTCTGTCTCAGACAATTTTCCACATAGCCTACAAAAAAGGTAATGCTGCTGTCTTATCAATGCTACACTTGATTGACTTTGTACATAAAGCTTATTCTTGAGTTTGTGCATTTAAAGCTTGTTTTTGAGTAGCAAGAATCAGCCCTGTTTCCTTCTGTAAAAAACTCTGTCTTAACCATCTCCAGGACTCTTCATTGGTTTCATCCAATGTTTGCTGGAAAAGCTCTCCGTGTTGGACTTTCTCTTTCCAGTTGACCATCCGCTGCTGCTGTTGTTATTGTTGCTGTTGATGATGATGATGATGATAGTGGTGTAATAAAGTTGTGGTGGTGTTGATAATGATGAATTTGAAGATAATGATGAAACTTATCATTCTAAGTGAAGACAATTGCTAGTGAATATGGCTTTACTGAGGAGATTTAACAAAAACAAAACATATTTGATGTTTTTTACATTTGACGACGAAGATAAGGCTCTCTCTCTGCATTGTCATTTTTCAAAAATTCGTAGGAGTTATCTCCCCTGCTTTCTGTATTTAGATTTGAATTTGCAATAACATTTCCATTCACAAAACGAGTTTCTACTGTACATATGTACATACATGCTTGCATACAAATACATACACACATACATACCACTTACATACATACATACATATTTGCATACTACTTATATACACACATACACATGCTGTCCATCTCTGTCTATCTTCCCCCCCTCTCTCTCTATATATAGATTAAATAGATATTAGATATATTAATGTTTGTTTTCATGTTCAGTTATAAAGAAAACAATTTTACATTAATCTGATGGGTTACTCTATACATTTGTAGAGTGCAAATTTATTCTTCTTCTATAAAAATGTTGTTGACAATGACTTCAAAGTTTCAACCAGTTAAGCCATCATTGGCAGTCTGACAATAGCTTAAATGGCTGAAACTGAGCAGTCACTGTCAACAACATTCCTAGGCACGTAAAAAGCACCCAATACACTCTCAGGGTGGTTGGCATCCAGCTGTAGAAACCTTGCCAGATCAGATTGGAGCCTGGTGCAGCCTCCTGGCTTGTCAGTTCTCATCAAACCATCCAACCCATGCCAGCATGGAAAGCGGACGTTAAACGATGATGATGATGATGATATAATATAAATATATATGTATTTATTTATTTATAGTTAATTGATAAAAATAATGAATCTAAGAAAAGGTATTTTGTTTTGTCTTGATACATCAGGAATTAGTTGAATAAGAGTCCACTCACCTTTTGTTACAACCAATCCCTGATTGACTCCAGATGAAATAAAAATAAAAAACTTTTTGTTGCATTCATTATATTGACTCTTAGTTGTAAGTGCTTTCCTCTGAACAGTTAACCCTGAATTTTATACACACGGCCACACATACACACACACACACACACATAAACCACGGTTTATATAGTTACCTTGCAGTTGAGTATTAAATGTAATGTTCAATATTCTTTGTATAGGTAACTAACCAGTACTTTCATAGGATTTTGCTATCCCTGAATGAGGTTTGTAACCTTTAATTGTGATTCTATATATATATATATATATATATATACACGTATACATATATATATATCCAATATTGGTAGAATCAACGAAAAAGGTACTCCATCCAGTGTCAGACAAATATCTAATACAAAATCAAAAGGGCCACTAATAGTTTTATGCTTTTGTGATACTTTAAGTTGGCATATTTATAAACTGAGCCATGTATCTCTAAGCAATCTTTCAGGCTCTGTTTGTGCATCCTTGTTTTTAAAATACATATAATGCTTAAACAGAGCCTGAAAGATTGCTTGGAGATACATGGCTCAGTTTATAAATATGCTTAGTTAAAAATATCATAAAAGCATGAAACTATCAGTCGCTCATTCAGTTGTGTATTTGAGAAAAATATGTTTTGGTTATATCAAATGGTATATTGGTTATATCATTTTATTGATCCTTAAATGGTGAGAAGTGAAGTCAGTTGTGGTGGCATTTGATTGTAGGACATAATGGGATTGAACTAAACACATCAAGGAATTTTGTTTGATGCTCTGCTGGTTCAAGCAGTATCCATTCAGTCACTATGGCAGACTGAAAACAAGCAACATCATGTTTTTTTTTTTCTTCCCTCCCAAGGGGTATACCAAACTGTAATAAGTAATAACATTTAAACTCCTGTCTATTAAGGAATAACTATCAATCAACAAATATGAGGATTATTAATTTACTCTGTTTCTTCCTTTTTGTTTTGTTTCCTCACTGCCTCCTCCCTCACCATTCTCCTTCATAAATAGGAATTTTTTTTTCTTTTGTTTTTCCAGTTTGCAAAAATTTCAAAAGGTTGTAAATTCTGACTATGTCTTTTAACCCTATAGCATTCAGATTATTTGGTCAAACGTAATGCTTATTTATTCATATTACTTTGAATTAATTGTAAATTATCTCATGGTTTTGAGATTTCATTGATATGATTATTTATTTTTAGAGTGACAGTGTAGAGTAGATAAGAGAAGCTGGACCTGGCCAGTTTGAACAAAAAAAAAAACAAATAAAAAAAAGATAGAATATTTGGGCTGGATATGGCTGGTTTGAATGCTAAAGGGTTAAACTCACCAAAACACTAGCACTTGTTAATAATCAGTTTTCTGAAAATTTAGTCTTTTTGTTATGTTTATGTATTTGTTTTGCAAGATTCTTGATGTGAAATTGTATGTTGAAATAGATAATACTATACTTGGGGATGGTCATATTTTGTCAATTAAACACAAAGGAACTAAGATAATAAACAAAAAAGCTGAAATGAAGACCAAGATATAGTGTGAGTGTTTAATTGGCAAAATAAGACCATTCCCAAGAATAACAATATTATTTGTTTTTGTTTTTCTGATTAGGCTTATATTGTACAATGTTTTGGTGAACTTACTTAAATATCTCATTTTTTTTTTAATGTAAATAATTGAAACATTAAAAAAAAAGATAATGTAAATATTCTAAATATAGTCAAAATTAACATAACATGAAAACAAATAATAACATTGATATTCTACTTCTTATTTTTTTAACTGAAAATATTATATAAGAGGAGATGAAGCTGGTAAAGTTAACAAAGATTCAAGCTACTCTTGATCAAAATTTGCTATTCATTTCTTGCTCCTCACAATTCTCAGAAATATGTGGTACTATGATTTTTATCAATGTAGTAGGCACTATATGATCAAATGTTTGTTAGCTTTCAGTATTGAGTTCAATCCACTCACACTTTTTATACTTGCAAAAGGGTAAGGCAACATGCCCAAGATACTGTATTTTCCAGCATACAAGTTGATGTAGTATATAGTGTAAACTTGTTATGTAAACATTAAAACATTGTCACTATCTTTTTGAATCCTGCTGCATTTCACATTTGGTCCTCCAAAGTCATTGTGGTGTATAAGTTGACCTGCCTTTTTTTTGCTGTAAATTTTGGCCTGAAAAATTTGACTTGTATGCCAGAAAATACAGTAAAGGTGGTGAGCTGGCAGAATCATTAGCACGCCGGGCGAAATGCTTAGTGGTATTTCGTCTGCCGTTACGTTCTGAGTTCAAATTCCGCTGAGGTCGACTTTGCCTTTCATCCTTTCGGGGTCGATAAATTAAGTACCAGTTATGCACTGGGGTCGATGTAATCAACTTAATCTCTTTATCTGTCCTTGTTTGTCCCCTCTATGTTTAGCCCCTTGTGGGCAATAAGAAAAAAAGAAAATACAGTAAACTACAAAGATGAAACCTTTAAGTTCTACCCCATCCTTGTGCTGAGTCACTATCAATGGATAATGGCCCTCACACAACAAATGTATTATAGTAGATTAACTGTGAATGTAAGTTAATATCATCATGCATCATTGTAATGGATTTCATTATTTCTCCATGGTTTTTAAGTTTGTGAGCTGAGATGTTAGAAGTCTGTTCATTAGAATGAAGTCTTTCAATTAACATAATCTTCATTTCAATACAAATACAGAAAAAAAAAGTAAAAAATTTGGTTCTTAAATACATGTATATTTTCTTTCCCATTTTAATTTTCAAACTTAATGACACTCTTGTTTTATTCTGGTCAATTATATGTTTTATTTATTGACATTCCTTGTCAAAGAAGAAAAATAAAAAAATAAAAAAATTTTCATATGGATGCTTAATAAATGGATTTCCAAACTGCTGATAAATTTCCATACTAAATTTATTTTTGAACTTATGGAAGAGAAAATTACATGTGTATGGAAATTTGATTCATTGTACTTCATTTTAGAAAATAAAAATATTCTAAAATAAACATTGTGTTGATTTTTTATTGTATTTCAATACATAGGTTGGCTGGAAAGTTCATAAGCTGACCAAGATACTCTCATAGAATGTGACCAAACGAGATTTATTTTTCAACTTAGTTTCCCTTGCAATCCACCACACACTTTTTCCATCAGTGTTGCAGTGCTTGGAGTCCAATGGCGTTGAAGCTTTCATCCTATTGATAAAAAAAAGTCATCAACAACAGATATGATGTCATCATCACTGTGATACTGGTTCCCTGTCAAGTGTTGAAGAACAGATAATAGTCAGATGGGGGTCAAATCAGGAGAATAGGGAGGGTGATCAACCAGTTCAATGCCACAGTCACACATAGCAGCCATTGAAATGGACTTGTGTGCTGGAGCATTGTCTTGATAAAACAAGAACCCTTTTGTCATATTAGATTTGAGCCACTTCTCAAGACTTCAGGTATGGCTCAAAATCTTAAAAATACTCCACATTTTGTGCAGAGGCCTTCATTGCAAAATAAAAAAATGTGAAATAAAGGGCTCTGCTTGAAATTTCAAATCCAAGCAATACTCTATTTCTGCTCTTTATTGAATTGACTAACCCAGAAAAACTATCTGACCCATACCAGCAAGAAACAGGTCTGATTTGGGGCTAAATAACAATTGTTCACACACACATGCTAAAACTATGATAATAGAGTAGAGAATATGTTGTCGGTCTTTTGGTTGATAATAAATCATGAGTTTGTGCTTGTTACTGACCCCCATACCTGCAATTTTGATCAATATTATTTAGAAGAAAACTATAAGAATGATAATGATCATCCTTTCTATAAAACACACAAAGTCTGAAATTTGGGAGGAGGGGACTAGATGATTACATCGACTCCATTGTTTCACTGGTACTTAATTTATTGATTTTTAAAAGGCGAAAGGCAAAGTCGACCACAGTTCAAATTCTGCCAAGGTTGACTCTGCCTTTCGTCCTTTAGGGGTTGAGCACTGGGGTTGATGTAATTGACCTCCCTTGAAATTGCTGGCTGTGAGCCAAAATTTGAAATCCATAACAAAAATAATGATAATAATAATTTTTCATTTGCTGCATGGGCAGGATATGAGGAGTCATTACAAAGACAATAGTACGATAAATAATAATAAAAACAATCTTGTGAGTTGATGGAAATAAATTTATTATTACAGATATTAAGTGAAAACTAGACATGGTACTTCAAATTTAGCACTCTTTAGTATAATAAGCCCAAGGAAGCATGACATTTTGCATAATTTTGGTGACTGAGTATCAAGGAACACTTGTAGAAGTTTGCATTACCAAAAAGGCCGACTTTGGTGTCTATTTTCCCAATGTTGTTTTGTGGATGACAGCTAAAAGTTTAGCTATTTCAAGGAGTAATAACTTTTTCCATTGCAAGTTATGGGATCAGTTGACTCTGGTGCCAGTAGTCATTAAGGTTCCAGTATCCAGAGTTCTGGATTAGACTTTTGGCAGCAAGAAGATGAAGGATACAATGAAGAATGATTGATAACAACAAATTAACAATTTGAAGGTGTCATCAAATACCAGAGGACACTTACTTAGTGAGGGTCCTTAACAGATCAAGTTTCTTGCAATATAAGTTCTGCAGAGTACCAAGAACTACACAAAGATTTGTGCCACTCTAGCCCCGTATGGACCAAAAGCCCCCTTGTAGAAGTTGGTGCTTATGGGCCATTAAAATGATTCTAGAAGAGTATGAGAACAGAAATGATAAAAGAAGACAGCTGCTTCTACATTTATAATTGAGAAGCGAGTTATTTTTGTCACAGTGTAGCAGTGAGAAGTGATAACAAGTCTGTAGCTTATGTTTCATACAAGCAAGTGATAGTGGTATTTTAGCATAGGCAAAATACCATAAATTTTAGGAGAGGGAACAATGAACGAAATCAACCCCAGTACTTGACCGGTGCTTATTTTATTGAGAGAGAGAGAGAGTATTAAATTTTGGGATTGTTTAATGTGCAGAAGACACAACTTCGAAAAAATACCAGACAGAAATTTATTTTACGTTTATAAAAAATAAAAACAACAACAACAAAACAAAACTTAATTAAACAGGGAAAATATCATCGATTTTTGCATAGTTTAAGGAAATATAGCTTTACATGAAGTTGTATTCAAATATATTGGACAGGGTGTATAATCTCATTTTCTTTTCTTGTACTAATGACATTAGCCATCTAGTATATCAATGTTTCTTTGAAGTAATTTATTCTTTCTTCTATTTCCCATAATTTCCAACAAATAAATACCAATAATAAATACATGGAAAATACTCCTTTGCAAAAGAGTACATGTACATACAAACATATGATTATTGTCCTGTATTTAAAAAATCTAACATATATATCTATATCTATATATATCAGATCAGATTTTTTAAACAGAAGAATAGTTTCAAAGCACAAAAATTATTTCCCATATTTTATAAAGTATATTATAAAAATTTTTTTCTTTGCCTTCTCTTGATGTCTTTACATGGCTTGATTAAATATTAAAAAAAAAATTCAAAGAATGTAAAAAATATTGAAGAAAAATATTTGCCAATATATAGTTTATCTTGAAGCAATTATGCATTCCCCTATTAATGAAACACACACACACACACATATTATGTAAAAAAAGCTTTGCTCATTAATCTGGTATTAGCTTTTACAAAATATAGCATTATCGTTACCTTAAGCCTGGTTAAATTGATGAAAAGATTGGGAAAAAACAAAACAAAAAGAACCCCTATCCCTTAAAGTTGAATAAAACCTTAATTGTTAATAACTCTTAACTTACTTCACACATTTAATAGAGTTCCATAAAAATCTCTGTGTGTGTGTGTATGGACACATTTCTACAAATTTACCATCAACTGGCAGCTCATTTCCAAAACAAAAATTAAAATCAAACCATCAATTCTAAATATACTAACACTATCAAACTGATATTTTTTAGTTTGAAGGTATTCTTAACTTCATACTCAGCATATATCTGAAAAATATATAAATAAAAAAAGAATGGTAATATATTACGAATGTAGCAGATAAGTCAAAATAAAACACAATATGAAAAGGAATAGTGAAATAAAAGTTTGTTTCATTGAAGCCAACTTGGATTGATTGAAACAACAACTGCATATAGATCTCAACGATTAACCTTTTAATACATCTGGTGCACAAGACTTTTCATTAACTATTCTAATACCATCCTGGTTACTAGTTATTACTTCTATGATACAAATGTTCATATTTAAATTTAAAATTTCCATAAAAACTTTTATTCTAAACACTAGCTTAATAATAGCAAAGTTACCCATTAAACTTAACCTCTCCAAATTCTTTATTATTTCCATTAATCATAAAGGCAGTGAGCTGGGATGCTCATTTACACCCATCATATGATGTCAACACACACATACACACACATGTATATTAATAATGGGCCTCTAGTTTCCTTCTGCTAAATCTAATCACAAAGCTTTGGTCAGCCCAGGGCTCTAGTAGAAGACTTGCCCAAGGTGCTGTGCAGTGGGACTGAACCAAAGAGTACATAGTTGGGAAGCTTTGCTTCCTAATCACACAGCCACACAAGTCCAGTAGTTAACTGGTATATATTCTAACAACCTCTGTGATATGAACTCAGAATGTAAAAAATTGTAACAAAATACCATAAGGTATTCTGCCAATCTACAACAAAACATTGGTTTCAAATTTTGGCGCAAGATCAGCAATTTAGTGGGAAGGGCCAGGTAGATTACATCGATCCCAGTATTCAACTGGTACTTCTTTTATCGACCATAAAAGAATGAAAAGCAAAGTCAACCTCGGTAGAATTTGAACTCGGAATGTAAAGATGGACAAAATGCTAAGTATTTAGCCTGGCGCAGTAATGATTCTGCCAGCTTGTTGCCCAATCAACAACAAAATATTAACGACCATTTAAATTATCCTCTTTAAACAATAGAGCACAATATTTTTTTGCATTTATATAATATTTGGGAAAAAGAGAAATTGAAATATACCTAATGTTTATTTTCTCCTGGCTAATTCACAACAACATCGTAGATTGCACTCGCTACATAAGCTAAGTTGCTGCTATTCAGGCCGCACATGTTTATTCGTCCTTGCTTGATTAAATAGATGTGGAATTTCTTAACCATCTTGTCAACTTGAGTTGCTGGAAGAAGAAGAAAAATTGAAAAGTATTTTTCAAAAATCTTTTTTTTTTTATTAAGCACCACAATCTGTAACATGAAAGCAATTTATTAAAGAAAAAAAAACAGGAAATTCCATTGAAAACATTCTGTAAGATGTTATGAAATCATATTCTTAATTATGTGACTGATAACACTGTGTAACACGATTTTTGTCCTTGGGTAGCAACTGTTATTTCTTATTTGCTTACCCCTAGAAAGTATGAAAAAATGGCTAATGTTTCCTTCAAACTTTGCTTTTGTTGATATTTATTCAAACCCCAAAGAATCCCTCTCAACAATTGGCTATTCAGAGATGCACATATTGTCAGCCATTAAGGGACACACTCAAGTGGTTCAGGTCAAGCAACTGACAAGTAAATCTGTGGTATTGAGCAGAATATTTGAACTCAAAACATAAAGATGGATGAAATGCCACTAAGCATTTACCTGGTGTGCTAATGGTTCTGTCAGCTTGCTGCCTTAATGCTTTCACATTAATGCTGCTTGGATAGTGATGACATCAGTTAGTAGTTTCTGTAAACAATAAATCTCATAATGCAAAGATATGTTGTCTAGTCCAAGTGATTGAGACACTTCCTTTTTTCCTCAATCCCAAATGAAATGGCAAAGCCCAAAACTCAGCATGATAAAATCACTCATTAAATTGCCCAATTGGCTAATTCTTGTTAAATCATTGTAACTTAGTGGTTCAGTAAAGAAAAGCAATATAAGTATTGGTGTCAATCTTTTCAACTAAACCCTTCAAGGAGGTGTCCATGGTTACAGTTCAATAACTGTAACAAAGTAAAAAAATCAAATATCAAAGGTAAATACCTGACCTAATAATTTATTATTTTATTTTCATTTATAATGTAAGCTATTCAAGAAGTTTTAAAAAAAACCCCAAAAAACTTACGATTTAAACCAGTAAAGCTGAACATTCCAATCTGTGTGATGATATGTTCCCATGTTCCTGGGGTTTCCAATGATTTTAGCTTTTCATATAGCTGTTGCCGCATTTCTTTGATCCGATTAGCCATTACTTTGACACTTTCTTTCCTGAAAATGAGATGAAATAATAATCTAGATTAAAGAGAGACAGAACACAATATATGAAGGGCATTCCAGAAATTTTGAGACTTTTTTTTAGAAGATACAGTTACATCTGTTCTAGATTGCACTATGTAACATGATTTATGTTCTTGGGTAGCAACTGTTATTTTCTATTTGTTTACCCTTAGAAAGAATGAAAAATGGCTAATATTTCCGTCAAACTTTGCTTTTGTTACAATATTTATCCAAACCCTAAAGAATCCCTCTCAACACATGGCTATGATGCTCCCCCATTAATCCTGCACATGATCAGAGATGCATATATTGTCAGTCATTAAGGGACATGCTCAAGTGCTTAAGGTCAAGCAACTGACAAACAAATCTGTGGTGTTGAGCAGAATATTTACTATAATGATATTTCTGCTTCAGCAACTCAACATTAGATCTGTCTGAAATGCAATGGAAAATAAATAAGTTTCAAGACATTGATGTCTATATCACTAAAAGTCAAGTTTGAAGGGAATAATAGTTATTTCCTTTGGTTTGTAGTTACAAGCAAATAGGAGATAACACACCAAAGGTAAAAAAAAATAAAAGAAAGAAAAAAGTTACACAGTTTTATCGTAAATATTATATATTTAATAAGCTGATCTGCCAACTTTTGTTATTCCAGGTTATAGGAGATAGCTGTAACAGCATTTTGAACACATACTACTAAACATGGTTTATCACAATTTCATTTTGGTAACCAATTACTTGATACCCTGATCTTGCACTATGTGATGAGAAGATGGGTTCTGGACGCATTCAATTTTGGAGGACTTCCATGGGGCCTTCACTAAGTGGTTGGAACCACTATGACAAATGCATTGAAGTCAGAGGATTCTACTTTGAAAAAGATTAGAATTTTGTACAACTTTGAAATTAATAAATGTCTCACCTGAAAAAGTCTGAAAAATTCTGGAATGCACCTTGTCTCTACTACAAATACAACATAGATCAGCAGTAAAGGACTAGGCAATGCATTCATATATTAGGGGGAAGGGTTCTTATAATTGACTGATGATTCCGATAATAAAAAGTCAAATAACTCTGTTAAATGTAGATGGGATAAAATGTGTGTATTGTGTGATATATATGAACCCAAAGTGCAGTGTGCAGGAACAAAAACCACATGGTAATCTAACCAAAACCAATGATTTGTCCAATTCAAATATAAGTGTACATACACACACACATATATCCTTTTGTTATAATATTCTTCTTAATAATCTTCTGAATAACCCCAAATTTTAACTTTATACAATATGGCAATATTGTTTAAAATATTTAACTATAGTACCCCATGATAAAATTTTCCCTGTTTCATTATCAATGGTCTATTAGTGGCTTGCCCCTTTCATTGTCAGCTAACATCTTGATTTAAGATTTCTTTTACCAAATCTCATTATATTGCTTCAAATAAATCTTGATAGTTTTTTATGACTATACCCACTATGATTTCTGTCGACTCCCTCAGCCCCCTTCCTAATAGGCACTGCTCTTTGTTTATTTGGCCTTAGATACACAAAGATTTGATAAACATGGGAGCCAGTCAGGTGGCACTAGCATCGGACACATTCAGATAGTACTTTTTACACGCCATTGGCACAGGAGCCAGTGTGTAAGTTCCAATAGTATTTAAAAATGGTCATTCCAAGCATAGAGTTTGTAAACTGTGTTATTGGATCGAGGTTTTTTTTAAAAAACTCTATGCTTGGAATGACCATTTTTAAATACTATTGGAACTTACACGCAAGGTACAGGAAACTTATACGTATACCATTCTGCTTAAATAATGTGGAACTGCAGATGCAATATCTCTGCATATCTCATGTCTGTTTTCATTCCTCCACTTCACTCTCTATTTCATATCTTCTCAAGAATAACTATTGCTTAACCATTTTCTCGCACTGTCTCCGATGAAGGGATATATAAAATACCCTGGAAACAGCTGTAAGACCTTCTCTTTACAGATGTTTTGAAATCTTTCACAGCCTTGGATTTTTATCTCATTCTGTTAATTTTATATACATATATATATATATATATATATATATACGTTGGGCTTCTTTTTAGTTTCTATCTAACAAATCCACTTACAAGACTTTGGTTGGCCCAAGGCTATAGAAGAAGACACTTGCCCAAGATGCCATGCAGTGGGACTAAACCCAGAACCATGTGGTTGAAAACGAGCTTCTTACCACACAGTCAGGCTTATATATATATATATTACATGACAGGTTTCCACAGAGTTTCTGCAACTACCAAATTCACTCACAAGGTGTTTGTGGGCTATAGAAGACAGTTTGTCAAAAATGGTGCACAGTGGTAAACCTGAAAACCCACAATGATGCCTATAAACTACACTGGTCTTACAAAATTTGTGTGAAGATTTCCTTCTACTCTATGGTACTCTACTCACCGAAGAAGACCATTTGCAATAATCTGACTTACCATTCGCTGTAATACGAAGGGTTGTTCAAGACAGTAGCAACCACACGTGCCCCATGATTAGGGGGGTTGGACCAGATACGCCGCACAATGATTTCCAGCTGGGAACTGCATCGCTCCATGGCATTGGTAGTATTACAGACAAGAACTAGGTTTCCGATACGTTCATCTAGATAAAAATAAGAAAAGTGCATATCAAAACCATAATTATTTAGATATGATCGCAACTGGTTTCATCATATATCTATGTGCCAAGTAATAATTACTAATGTTACATGTAAGATAATTATAACAATCTAAAATGAATATATCTTTACAAAAATTCAACTGAGTGGTCATAGTCATTGTCGTCATCATCATCATAATCATTTAATTCTCACTTTTCCATGCTTGCATGGGTCAGACAGAATTTGAGGAGATAGATATTCTACGGTTGGATGCCCTTCCTGTTGCCAACACTCACCTGTTCCCAAGCAAGGTAATATTTCCTCATGGTTTGAGATATTTTTCACAGGAGGCTAGATACAAACAATTAAGCTTGTATGATGGTGATGCTCATTTACAATCAACACATAATGTCAAGACAAGGGCACGTGCAAATGCTCACTTGTATACAGATACATATATGATAGGTCTCCTTTCAGTTTCCATCATCCAAATTCACTCACAAGGCTTTGATTGGTTCAGAGCTCATTCTCCTCCTCATTATCATCATCTAACATGTTTTCCATGCTGGTAAGGGTTAGACGGTTTGACAAGGACTGGTAAGCTGGAGTGCTGCACCAGGCTCAAGTCATCTGTTTTGGCTTGGTTTCTATGGATGGATGCCCTTCCTAATGCCAACCACTTTACAGAGCATACTGAGTGTTTCTTACACGTGTCTTTTATGTGTTACAGGCCTGGATCTCTTTAATGTGGCACTAGCACGGGTACTTTACATGTGTCACCGGCACTGGAAATGACCAGGATTCACTTAGCTTGACGTATCTTATCAAGCACAATAGATCACCAGAAGTCTTGTGAACTTGGCATTGCCTCTGTAGTGGCGCAAAATTATAGCCGCCATTGAGGATGTACTATTCTGCGCATGTGCAGGGGACTTCACCACCAGAAGCCCCTCGAGTTGTGCATGCGTAGTAAAACTCGTACTTAAACAGTGACTTTCATTTTCACAGCGAGTTGAGCTGAGACCTTCTACGTGACAACACCTCACTCCTCCACGAAGCACTTTTACACTGTTCTCTGGCAGGCATCAAGGAAGCCCTTAACCTTCCATTACCAAACTACAAATTAATCAGTGGCTGCTAAGTTGAATGACAGGATTTGTGAAACCAAGCATCATCAAAAAATAAAACCTTTTTATTATGTTGTTAATTGTTCTAATGTCTCTTCATTCATAATGCTGTTGAAAGGTGATAGAGAGAGACTAAAGTCTCTATGACAACTATCTAAAAATTTACACCTCCATGAAGCTCAACAACTGAGGATTATATAATAGACAACACTTTCCCAAAGTTCCACACCGTGACACTGCATCAAGACCACATGGTTGGAAAGCAAGCTTTTAAACCACACAACCGCACCTGTGTCAATATACGTTTCTATTATATTACAGAAAATATGGAAATAGCAGTTCTACAGATATATATCGTTACTGAAAATAGCAGAATGTCTACCAGTTACTTACTATATAAACCAAAATTCTTAGAGAAAGACTGGGCTGTCAGGAATTCAAATCCTCTGGAAGCAAAATATCGTGGAGCCCAGGCATCAGCAACTAAGTCTCCTGTGGCAAAGCCTTGATAAGCAATGTCCATCAGAACTAAAACTTTGCGTTCCTGGAATGGAAAATTATTTATCAATAAAGAAATTGAACAATATAGAATGACAACAAAGACTAAATTGTTTCTTAATGAATAAAGAAGAGAGAAGCAAAGAAGAATATCATCATTTTAACATCAGCCTGTCCATGCTTGCATGGTTAGTCCACATTACTTCATAAGGAGCATAGGGCTGATTTCCTGGTTTCTCTGGTGTACATATTTCTTTTTGGATGGGATTCTGGTCTGTTGCAGGTTTACTCATTTTTACCAGCTGATTGAACTGAAGCAATGTGAAATGAAGTGTTTTGCTCAAGAACACAAGAACTGGTCCAAGAACTGAAAACACGATCTCATGATCACGAACCTAACATCCTAACCACTACGCCATACTTGCATGGAGCAGACATAATTTTTTGAGGCAGATTTTCTACAGCCAGATGCTGTTGTTGTCGCTGTCACTATCATCATTTAATGTCTATTTTTCCATGCTTGCATGAGTTAGATGAAATTTGTCGAGGCAGATTTACTATGGTTGGATGCCCCTGCTGTCACCAACCCTCACCTGTTTCCAAGCAAGGTATATTATTTTCATGCTACCAGACTTGTTTTACATGAAAGACTTGAAATAAATTATCTTGCTTGTAGGACAATGATGCTCATTTACAAACACCACATGATGTCTAGACTGGGGTATACACACACATAATGGGCTTCTTTCGGTTTCTACCTAGCAAATCTACTCACAAGGCTCTGGTCAATCTGGGCTGTAGTAGAAGACACTTGCCCAGTGCGATTGAACCAGAGCCCACATGTTTGGGAAGCAAGCTTCTTAACTATGAAAGGTAATCACTTTGGAATTAAATCATAGTTTTATCTTCTATTCAAAAAGAAACTGTAAATCAACAATAAAAAAAAGGACAAGGGTTCCGACTGATCTGATTAATGGAACAGTCTGCTGGCAAAATTAACTTATAATTGGCCAAGCACTTTACAGACATGTGTACCCATAACATAGTTCTCAGGGAGATTTAGTGTGACAGACAGAATGTGACAAAGCTGGCCCATTGAATTACAGGTTCAACTCATTTTTGCCAGCTGAGTGGACTGGAGCAATGTGAAATAAAGCATCTTGCTCAAGGACACAACATGCCACCAGGAATCGAACTCACAACCTTACAATCATGAGCTGAATACTCTAACCATTAAGCCATACCTAGTGTGTGATGTGTGTGTGTGTATTAAAAAATGCAAGTCACAAAATGGAATAAGATGGTACTGTGATAAGGAGAAGTGAATTCTTCTGCATATGGCAGAACTCTCCTTTGCGGAAGATATGGGAAGTCTGACAGCTTTCTTATCTTCTCCAAAGAAAAATCTACAAAAGACATTATATAGTATTCACCATCTTCTTGTGACACCTTCGAATCTTATCTGATTTTACTTGATATAAATTGTCCTTAGTTTTTGTTGGTCTCTAATTTTATTTTCATTAATATTTTGACCGTTTCAAAGCAGAAGGTTAGAAAGCCAAAATATACTCACTTCACACACATCAGCAATTTGTTTCCATTGATCATGTGTTGGATCGACACCAGTGGGGTTATGTGCAACAGCGTGTAAGATTACCACGGAATTTTCTTTTGCAGCCTGTGGGACAATGGATAGATAGTAGAAAGGTAATTGAAAAAATATCGAGACAAAAATACAGAAACTGTAAATAAATACAGAAGACAGACTAATAAGCTGATCCCCATTCAATTATCTCAGCCCACAACACTTTTTTAGTATCTTTGCCATATGAAGTTATATCTGAGAAGAAAGATCTTACAAAATATTGAGAATGGCCTAAGCCCAAATCTCAATTTGGAATTATTAACAAAATTATTTATCTGATGTAGAATGGGTATAAAAACTTCTGAAATAAATCACAACAAAGATAAAAAATATAAAGAAGACCATTAATAAAAACTTTACTTTATTAGGTAGCTGGTCTGTTATTGGTTCAAACGTTTAACATTTGAAGAAGTGCCAAACAAAGTATTAAGTATATAGGTCAAGATCTCCTTTAGTCATAAATGACCATGGGATTGCACCTAGAAAGTTACCCTCTGAGGCACAAGTCTGGGCCATGTTGTTTATGGAAGACCAGTAGTCACTTATGCATACCAGCTTCCCCTCATCACACCACTGATGTTATCTGAGGGAAAGGGAAAGGCCGATACAGCTTGGTATCAGCGACATTGCAGCTCATTTCTACAGTTGAGTGAACTGGAGCAACGTGAAATAAAGTATCTTACTCAAGAACACAACACCCAGCCTGGTCCAAGAATCAAACTCACCACCCCATGATTGTGAGCCCAACACTCTAACTACTGAGCCATGCGCCTCCACATAATAAGAATATACATGGACGCATAATGATTTTATTTCATTTGAATAGCATCAGTTAATCCCCTTCACATTCCCCAAAACATGCATACAGTCGTAAATTTTTTCTGTAAACATTCACACCCCTGCAGAAATCTAGGCATTATGGGTCTCCCCCACCCTATTTCTTCATGTTCACTTTTCCATGCTTGCATGGGTTGGATGGAATTAGTCAAGGCAGGATTTTCTATGGCTGAATGTCCTTCCTGTTAACAGCCCCCATCTGTTTTCGAGTAGGGTAATATTTCCCCATGGCCAGACATGTTCTTATGAAAGACTGGAAATGAGGGACACTGCTTGCATGATGGTGCTTTTCATTTAGTTATCACACAATGTCAAGGCAAGGAGACAATAACACATGTGCACACACACACACACATGATAAGTTTCATTGAGTTTCCATCTATCAAATCCACTCACAAGGTTTTGGTCAAACTGAAGCTATAGTTGCAAAGGAAGACACTGGTTGGATTGGAGCTGTACTGTGGGACAGCCATGCCTGCACCTGTAGCATTTAAACTAAATTGAGATATTGAAAACACAAGGAAGTGAAACAAAATTATGCAAAGTTGGTTTCTTTATATTGTGTGAAAAAAAAAAAAAAACCCAGCTGCAGGCATGGGTACGTGGTAAGAAGTTTACTTCCCAACCACATAGTTTGGTGTATAAGCAAACCTACAATGGTTGTTTTTTTTATAACCCCCGTAACATAGCAGTTCAGCAAAAGAAGCAGATAGATTAAGTACCGAGCTTAAAAAAATACTATTGGAGTTGACTTGACTGAATCCTTCAAGGTGGTGCTGCTGCATGGCTACAGTCCAATGACTGAAACATGTAATAGAAAGGTAAAAGATAGAAGTAACTCACTGCTAAAACAATGCAACTTAACTTTAGCAGTGGAAGGGAAAAAAAAAAATGAAGGTGCATCACTTTTTACACAAATGTAACTAATTCTTTCTCAATTCTGCCAAAGAAAATGTTATTTCTATTCTTAATATTTTCACAATCATAACAATAAGCAAAATAACTTACGCTAAGATCCTCAACCATGCCATTAATATCTAAGCTTCTGCTTTGAGCGTCCCAATATCGGTACTCTTTGATGTTGGTAAAGCCAGCTGCCATGTAGACACCCTTGTGGTTTCCTGAATAATAAAAGAAGCTTTGTAAATTTTCATCAAAACATTAATGATTCTATGTCTATTCTTCTTCAGGATTAATTCTGTACTAATAGTAGTAGTAGTAGTAGTAATTATTTCAAATTTTGGCACAAGGCCAGCAACTTTGATGAAGTGGGCTAGTTGATTACATCGACTCCAGTACTAAACTACTACTTATTTTGTCGACCCCTGAAGGATGAAAGCAAAGTGAACCTTGATGGAATTTGAACTCAGAAAATAGAGATAGACAAAATGCCACTAAAGATCTTGCCTGGCATGTGAATGACCCTACCAGCTTGACGTCAATAATAATAATAATAATAATAATTATTTAAGTTTCAAAAAGTTGCAAAATGAAAACTAAAACTTAAAACAAATTTAGTATGATGGAAACTAAAATATATAAAAAAAACTGTTTTGGTAAAGTTAGTAACAATGTGTGTTTAGATGAATGATTTAAGAATAAAAAAAAAATTCTTAAAGATAAGAGTAATTTATATTAACGGGAAATGCAGTAGGACTAGTCATGGAAGTGAAACAACAGCAACTAGACTGTCCTGTCCAGTCATATTATTGCTGTGAAAGTTTGAAGCAGAAGTAAGGATAAATTATCACGGTAATTATTGAGAGTAAAGATATGAAAAATTCTAGGTTATAAAAAAAAGGAAAACTAGCCAGATGACCAAGAGGCTCTAATTTCTAAAGAGTCTTAAAAGAATTTGTTCAAAAGCTTTCTGAATGAGTTTGGAATAGAAATGAATGAAAAGTAACTATATTTATAAAAGAAATAGAAGTTTTTTTTGTCCACCACACTAATTCATATTTTTATTCTGCTTGAGTACAATGGCTGAACACTAATAAAAAATTGTTTCCTTAGAGATTATATACATCATTTTTGTAACCAAGTATAAATTAAGAGATTATATTTTCTTTGTTTCCGTATAACACGAAGCATGGCTATGTGGTTATGATAAATAAATTAGCTTCATAATCACATGGTTCCAGGTTCAATCCCATTGTGCGGTCCCTTGAGCAAGGTTGTTCTAAGCATTGTGAGTGAAATTAGGTAAATGGAAACTTTACAGAAGCAAGTTGCATGGACTATAGCTGTGTTTGGATGGCAACTCGAGCTTTTGCATAAGATTTAACACTACTGCCTGGCCCTAGGGTGCCTTTAGCAGAGTCCACTTTGTTGCAAGTATTCACACCAAGTCTCCCATTCAAAGATAACTCATGAACCATAGGATGCATGCATTTCTGCATGTTGGGCATCATCAGCTACAAATGCTGAACCCATTCTTCAAAGCCTTATAGGAATGATAGTTATTATATGTAAGAACATCAAATAAGTATATTTGTAGACATGCATGGTCAAATTGGAATAAACAAACTTAAGCTACACAAAGAAACTTTGAATAAAATAGGATTTTGAAAGACAAATTTGGTATTCATAGCTGACAACACGTAACAATGTATGAGATTATTTATAGCCTCATATATCTCACAAAAGAGGTAGTGGGCGCTGACAAAAGCACAAGCATTGCATTAATTGAATGGCTTAGGTGTATAAGAGACTTCAAAGAACTTATGTAAAAAGTGACACTAATAAAATCATACTTTATATTATTGCCTTTAATTACCTGTAAAATATCTAAATATAGCATTTTAAGTAAATCTAACAACCAGGGAAAAAGAAAATATGTACACAAAGGCGACAGCTCCTCTATTTCTATTAGAGAAGAATCAAAATAAAACCACAAGAAGTACATAAACTCAAAAGCTGATTCATGTATTGAAAGTCATTCAGTTCAAAATTTAAGGTGTGGGAATTCCCTAAACAGGATTATTATTAAGACCCAGATGTGAATGTAAAATGAATTTTGGGTTATAAAATTGTGAAAATGCAGAGATTTTCTCAGTAATAAATTACAAATTACATATCTAATAATAAATTACAAATTACATATCCAATAATAAACTAGGGTCATTTCAACCAAATTTGAGTCCATTTCTTTTACTAACATTTGTTTTGTAACCCTTATCCAAAGAAAAAGGACATTACTGCCAAAAAACAATCCACTCACAAAAACATGATTATTACTTCTGCCTTAGCGAAGGTGGAGGTATTGTTTTCAGTTGTGTTTGTTAGTTTGTTTGTCTGTGGACAAGATATCTCAAGAACCACTGGATGGATTTGGATGAAACTTTCAGGGATGTTTGGCCTCGTGACTGGCACAAACTGATTAGATTTTGGGATCAATCCGGTACCAGACAAGGATTCTGGATTATTTGTTATATTTACTTTGCATAAAGTATTACAATCTTACATTGACTTTCAAGTCTTTCTCTGATTATCTCCCTTGAAAGCACGCTCATGGTTTCCACGTAAGTTATGACGACATTGCTGTTTCCAAAGTTTTATTTTCCTTTCACTATTATTGATTTTACTCGCGTCTCTATCTTAGTAGAAACTGATGGCTAAAGAAATCAAGCTACATAAACAAACGGCAGCAAAACCATTCAGAAATTGAATAACACTAACATATTCAGTAACAATAAATTTAATTTATCCTTGACAATTTTTAGTTTTACCAATTTTGAATATATCATTCCTGTTTAAAACCCTTACCTACTTGCATTTCTAGCTCTGTCTCGAAGGAAACTTTACTTCTTGGACTCACGTTTTTGTGTGCAATGATGTTGTTAAACCTCCGTTAACAGCACTGTACGCAAGTCCTTTCCATTTTCTTTTACACACGGATAAATTTTTCACTATAAACCTTAATGGTCATGAAGACACTATATCAGTGGATAGACTAAAAAAGGCTTTCATAGAGAAAACTGTCCCTGTTCCCACTACAGACAACATACACACAGCATTACAAACACCCACCTTCATATTCCATGACTACCATTGGGATCGATCAGGTACTGGACAAGGATTCTGGATTATTTTTCCGGTTTTTTACTTAATTTCTGAGAGCGTTCGGGTTCATATTTAGTATTCTCATTTGTGAGAGCAGTGGAGTTTATTTCAGATATTCTCATTTTAAAAATGAGAAATGAGAACCCAGGTTCAAAATTTCCCCAAGACACCTGATGAAGGCTGGAGGGTATATCAGCTGAAACGTTGTATTAACAACAAACAAGATGAGGACAAATATCCATCAAATGTAAATAATGTAAGAAACTCTTATATTGCCTTTTGGTGCAAAATGTACTCTTGCTTATATCACCAGCGGAGAAACATCTCCTGTGCCAAGACCATCAGATCACACAATTTTGACCTTCCTTGGTCTTGTCTATGATGGATGCTTGACTGCACCAAAAGCCAAAATGAGAGCTTCCCTTGTGGTATCTACCAGATACCTGGTATCTAACAGAAGTGGGGATAAATATTTTTTGGAAACCCATCAAATACAGAAAAATAAAAGTAGCAAATGTACACACATATGGACATGGAGTTTTTTTCTCTCTAAAGAATATAATCAAAATGTGATTGCTTACCCCATGTTGGAGTTGAGACATAGACTGTGTCAGCTTTATTGATGGTGCGATAAAAATCAGCAGAAAGACGTATGGCACCAGTACCGCCTAGAGACTGCACTCCAACAACCTGCACAAATTAATATAATATTAGTGGTTGACAAAAGATTGTCTGATGGTGTTCTGAAGAATACAATTATTGCTTTTTTATACATGGGCAACAACCATTTTCCTATGGGAGAAAGATGCAGTTCAAGGAATTGCAATTAATTACGGGTTCATGAAATGAATGATAAAAAGGCAAAACAATTCAATCTTGTCTCAATGAATGTATCTAAATCAGTGGTTCTCAACCCTTTTTTTTTACCTATGGACCCCTTTGATTCCTATTTTACCCATGTGTGGAGGGGAGACCCTCATAGGCATTCAATATCTAAAAACTATTAAATTTTTATGATTAATGTTACTAGGAATTGTATAAAATTGTTTAAATATTTTGTATATTGTAGAAATATGACCAGTTTGTTGCACATAAATTTTAACAACAAAATCTTATGTGGACCCCCCACCCCACCCACAAGGGTTATGTGGATCCCAAATGAGAACCACTGATCTAAACAATATAAGTAATTTAATAATACTTCTGCAGGTTCCCTGCTTTTATAGACAATATAACTATTAAAGGCTCAAAATATTTTATTCCAACTATGAGATTCTTTGCAAGTCAGTCTATTTCTGATGATTGAAAATATACATGAATATTTGTAATAATAGCAAGAACAACAGAATATATACGATATAGGTACAGGCACTGATTAGTTAGGAAGTCTGCTTTGCAACCAAGTAGTTTTGGGTTCAGTCCTACAGTGCAGCACCTTGGGTAAGTGTCTTCTACAACAGCTCTGAGTTGACCAATGCCTTGTGAGCAGATTTGGTAGACAGAAACTGAGTGGAAGCCCATCATGTGTGTGTTCCACCACCACTTGACAACTGATGTTAGTTTGTTTACATCTCCATAGCTTAGTGTACCGGACTTGAAAATAAGTACAGAAGTCAATTTGTTTGACTAAACACTTCAAGGTGGTGCACTGTACAATGACTGTACAAGGAAAAGATAAAAGATATACATTCTTTTGTTCATTGCCATACATTACCTCATATACAATATCCCATTTTGACAAATAGAATGAATGGTAACAAAGAAGCTAACATATATATTGATTTCAAACTTTGGTACAAGGCCAGAAATTTCAGAGGAGGGGCTAAGTTGATTACATCAACCCTAAAAGGACAAAAGGATGAAAGACAAAGTCAACCTCAGTGGAATTTAAACTCAGAACATATAGATGGATGAAATACTGCTGAGCATATCACCTGTCGTGTTAACAATTCTGCCACTTTGCGGTCTTAAGCTAATTTATATACCAAGAGATAAAATGTTAAACAAATCCTTATTCATTTGATGAGAATTTGCCAATATCAAAAAAAAAAAAAAA
>NC_068998.1:16521609-16527645 GCF_001194135.2 Octopus bimaculoides | reverse complement strand
AAAAAAAAAAAAAAAAGAATGAAGTAAAATATCTTCAAACAGATGATGTAGTGGAACTTGTTTGTCTAGGATTTGATTCCAATACCTGGCAATACCATGGTGACATTCTAGAAATAACTGCTTACCACATAATTTTGAGCATTCTTTTAATGATCGCCTCAGTTAAACATATTGAAAATGTTTATGGAGCAGGCATTGCTGTGTGTTTAAGAGGTTTGCTTCCCAACCACATGGTTTTGAATTCAGTCTCACCATGTGACATCTTAGACAAGTGTTTTCTACTATAGTCCCAGGTTGGCCAAAGCCTTGTGAGTGGATCTGGTAGATGAAAATTATATGGAAACTCATCTATATATATATATATATGTGTTTGTGTGTATACACATATGTATGTGTGTGTATATGTTTGTGTCTTCTTGACTTGACATTGTGTAAATAGTAAATGAGTGTCATTCATTTCCAGTATTTTGTGAAAACATGTCTGGCTATGGGGAAAAAACCTTGCTTGGAACCAGGTAAGGGTTGGTAACAGGAAGGGCATCCCACCATGGAAAACCTGCCTCAATAAACTCTGTTCAGCCCATGCAATCATGGAAAAGTGGACAGTAAAATGATAATGGTGATGATGATGATGATGATTAAAAATGAAATGAAGTACCATATTTTCAGACAATAAATGCAAAAGAATCACTCCTAATATAGAGTTGGAATTGGTACTTATATTTGTAGATTGTGGTAGACAGAATATTTGTTTGAAGCGCTTTAAATCAATCAATCATCCATTATATATTTATATGGTAGCAAAAAATCAATTGAACATATCAATAAGCAATGAATATAATATAGAAATGGATGCACAGAACTGTATGATGGTGACATTTGTTTACAATAATTATGTTATGTCAAGACAAGAAGACACCAATTCACACATACACACACACACGCAATGGGATTCTTTCAGTTTCTGCCTACCAAATTTACTCACAAGCTTTTGGTCAGCCTGGGGTGGTAGTAGAAGTCACTTGTCCAAGGTGTCACACAATGGGTTAATGGAAATATATCAATAAAAGATGACAATGAGAATAAAACATATAACAAAGTAAATATTACATAAAAAGAATGTGGATGGATTAAATAGTAAGAAGTACTTACTAACATGTTTAAACAAATGATGTGAGAAAAGAACGAAGAAGTTTCTCACAGCTGTGTGAAAACTACAAATATTGGTTTCAAATTCTGGCACAAAGCCAGGAATTTTGGGGGAGGAGGCAAGTCGGTTACATTGGCCCAAGTGCTCAACTGTTACTTATTTTATCGACCCAGAAAGGATGAAAGGCAAAGTCAATCCTGGCAGAATTTGAACTCAGAATGTAAAATTGGATGAAATGCCACTAAGCATTTTGTCTAGCATACTAATGATTCTACCAGCTCCCTGCTTTATGAGAACTACAAATATCAAAATGCTTACCAATTAAGTCTTATGAATTTTTCTCATAATAAAGATAAAAGAGCTAAACAATTATTCTCGAAAGCAAACATGATCAAAGAAAATTAAATGTTTTAGCTGGAAAAAGTTTAGAAAACAAGAAACCAAAGATTTTTTAATTAGGTATATTTCAGTTAGAATTTATTTTCATATTTATATTCTTTTGTTTCAGTCATTTGACTGTGGCCATGCTGGAGCACCACCTTTAGTTGAGCAAATCGACCTCAGGACTTATTCTTTGTAAGCCTAGTACTTATTCTATTGTTCTCTTTTGCTGAACTACTAGGCTACAGGGACGTAAACACAGACACACAAACACACATACATACGTACATATATATATATATATATATTATAATATTAGGGAATGTCAAAATCCAAACTTACATTCAAGGATATTCAATTTAGTAATACCAAATTGAATTTTATAATGAAAAATATATTAATAATCTAGAGAAGAACCACCAAGATGCAATCCAAACAATGAAGGAGATCAGACACCATCAAGAAAAACGTACTCTACAAAATACTGATTTAAAAATCTATAAAATCTAAAAGAAAAGTTGTATTGATATCACATGACAGTTGTAAATGAGTGCCACTGTCATCCAACTGGTGTCCTTTGTTTCCAATCTTTCATGAAAACATAACTAGTCATGGGGAAATATTGCCTTACTTGGAAACAGGTGAGGGTTGGCAACAGGAAGGATATCTGGCTGAAGAAAATCTGCTTCAACAAATTCCATCCAACCCATGTCCACATAGAAAAGTGGACATTAAAATGATGTTGATAATATTTAACACCTTTACTAAAATGTTTTGGTGGGAACCTGATTCAAATCGAAAAATGTCTAGTTAGAATAGATCTGCTGTACAGTGAAATCAAAACTGCAATACATGGTATGAGTGTAATAGATTGATGAGGCAGTGATTGGCAGGTTTTAGGGCACTGGACAGAATAACATGAGGTATTTGTAATGCTTCTCTGTGTGATGAGTTCAAATTCTGCTGAGGTCATTTTTGGAGGTTTTAAAATAAGTAGCAATCAATGGTGGTAGTTTGTGGTATTTGTCTTGGCCTCTTGTGTTATAACAACATTGGTGCCAAATAATAGCAGCCTTAAGGCAACAGTCTTTCTTGAAGACAACATAGATGGCATGGAGAAAGGAAATTTTCTTCACATAAATGTACTTTCCATCACTAAATTGATGAAGTTCCTAAATTACTTACTCTGTTTTCAACAATTGCAGGATTTCCTTCTCCAAGTAGCAACTGGATAGCAGCAGATCGAAAGTCAGGGAAACCTAATATAGGTAAGTATTCATGATTCAAGGTAGGATCAGAAGCAATCTGTAATTCTACTTTGTGAACAACTGGAAGTACCCATGGTTTTCCCTCATTTGTGCGGTAAGCTGTAAATAGTTAAAGAAAAAGAGAAAAAAGAAATTACACAATCATAAAATTAAAAACAAAACATCATATACTCAAAAGAGTGGCAACACCTATGCTTTTGCAGGCTCACCTAGATTAGAGAAGTCACTGTAGTTGATAGTTGATGTTCAGTTTGAATATCTGTGGTGAAACAAGCAGACAGGGCTGCAGTTTTGCAAAGAAAGGATTAAGCATTGTGTTTACTCAGTGAGGGGTTTACAAAAGTGAGACATAGAGATGATGATAGAAGAAGAGAAGGAGGTATATAGAGGGTTGGGTTTAGATAGAGGTAGCAAAGGAACACAAATCAATAAAGAAGTGGTAGAAGAAACAGGGAGAAGGAACTGTGTATCTGCAGGTTAGTGATTGTGTCAGTGAGAAGTTCTTTGTCATTTAGCTGGGAGCCATGAGGTTTATTCCAGAAATGTTGAGAGTTTTTTTAAGAGAGGCAGTTATAACTGTCCTACATTATTGTAATTTTAGCATATCATTACTATACATCTAATAAGCTGATCTGCCAACTTTTGAGCTAAACACTGCTGCTTACAGCTGACTAGTCTGCAGAATGCAGTTAGGACATGGGAGACAATTTGGAAGCTTGCTAAGTAATAACGTCTTGTGTTGAACTGGGCAAATATATTACAGAAACTTATGAAATGCTCCTGACTGCTTATGAATTAACTTGTATGAGTTGCACATTTTCTTTTTGCTGACACAAGGGGCCTGGCAAAGCGAGTCCACCAGGAAGCTCATGGTGATTCCCATTTTCAACAGCAAAGGCATCATCTACATCCACTGGGTTTTCTTAGGCTAGACAGTCAATAAAGAGTAGTCTGTGGAGGTTTTGAGGGAGTTCAGGAAGAGATTTCATTACAAAAGGCCAGGGCTCTTTCACTCAGGTCAGTGGCACCAGCACATCAGTTCACATTTCTATCCTGGTAACCAACTACTTGACAGATATAAGTATGAAAACTCTCCCTATAGTCCAGGCCTTGCTTCCTGAGACTTTTGGTTGTTCCTCAAGCTGAAGGAGAAGATGATAGAGGTAGTGAGAAGGGTCCCGGACACCTTCATTTTGGAAGACTTCCATGGGGCCTTAATGAAGTGGCTGGAGCATTTCAACAAGTGCATTAAGTCAGAGGATTCTACTTTGAAGGTGATTAGATTTTTGTACTTCTTTGAAATTAATAAATGTCTCTCCTGAAAAAAGTCTCAAAATTTCTGGAATGCACCTTGTAATTTTTGTAATTTCAAAGCTGTTTATTGTGCATGTGTGGTCAATACGAAACTCGGCTTGTGAAGACCTGTTGGGGCAAGCGAAAGCGAAATCGTGATGGCACCTGTGCCCAGCATCGCCTTCTTGGCACGTGTAAAGACATTCAATCGAGATTGTTGCCAGTGCCTCTGGACTGGCTCCTGTGCAGGTGGCACGTAAAATACACCATTTTGAGTGAGGCCGTTGCCAGTACCGCCTGACTGGCCTTTGTGCTGGTGGCACGTAAAAGCACCCACTACTCTCTCAGAGTGGTTGACATTAGGAAGGGCATCCAGCTGTAGAAACTCTGCCAAATTAGATTGGAGCCTGGTGTAGCCATCTGGTTCACCAGTCCTCAGTCAAATCGTCCAACCCATGCTAGCATGGAAAGCGGACGTTAAACGATGATGATGATGATGATGTGTGTATATATATATATATATATATATATATATATATATATATACACATACATATATGTAGTGGATCTTGCAGGCATGAAGTGGATTTGATCCTAGATAGCCAAATTTAAATTAACACTTCAACTGCACTTTTCTCATAGTTTTTCTGCCAGAGCAGTTTACATTTTCCAGATGCCTTAGCTAAGCAAAATGTCTTCCCCACTTTACCCTTCTAACCTCTTATAGGCCACCAAAAAGCTAGACTTAAAATAACAAGTACCACCAACGAAATCTATGTCTATCATTCTGGATAGTTAAAAAAAACAAGAGCCCCCAAGCAAAAGTCAGAGAACCTGAGTTAAGGAGAGCAACCATCAGTTAATGAATGGACAGCTAGTCAGGCCCACAAGCAGGCAGCTAATATAGACAAATGGTCAGAGGGAAAAAGAAGTTTACAGTCAGTAACGATAGGACAACTTACCACGATTCTACAACTTTTACTAGCTCAATTTCTTTTCTCTAACAACATCATTCTATCTCTATCTGTGGGTTACTACTAAGAGAACGTGTACACAAACTATACAAGGAAAATCTACAACATCTATCTATACTTCGCATGCTTTTCTATTTACTAATTATACATACCAAGCCGTCGTTGTTTGGGATTTTTTTTACAATGTAACGATAGATAAATATTTTCTTCACAACTTCAATCACTGTTCTTTCACCTTTACATAATGGCAATCAACGAAGAACCAATCCTTACAAACTGATTACGACTCCGACGTTCCATACTATTGTTTACAAATTAATTTCAACCGATACAAAAAAACTTCTACTGTTACATATACACACACATATATACAAGAATTAGATTCAGGTTAAAATGCTAAGACCAAGAAAGAGAATAAATTTTACTTTTTCCTTCATTTACTTGTTTCAGTCATTTTGACTGCGGCTATGCTGGAGCACCGCCTTTAGTCGAGCAAATCGACCCCAGAACTTATTCTTTGTCAGCCTAGTACTTATTCTATCGGTCTCTTTTGCCGAACCGCTAAGTTACGGGGACGTAAATACACCAGTATCGGTTGTCAAGCGATGTTGGGTGGGGGACAAACACAGACACACACACACATATATATACAACGAGCTTCTTTCAATTTCCGTCAACCAAATCCACTCACAAGGCTTTGATCCCCCACCCCATAAATCCTAAAATTTCCACTATTTTTCGAAGTTTTTGCTTTCAAATCATAGTCCATATCTGTAATTTGTTTCTATTTATAAGGCGGAATCCTGAATCAAACAATATCTTGTGAAAATTCCCCAAAATAAAATAAGTTATCAGGGATTATGTGGTGTGCTTGGATCAGAATTCCATCGAAAATAATTTTGGAACCGTTGTTTTGTTGTTTCTTTTGGCGTTTTTAAACCGTTCATATTTGTAGGCGAGAGAAAGATAA
>NC_068998.1:16520457-16521599 GCF_001194135.2 Octopus bimaculoides | reverse complement strand
TTAATAAGCTCTTCAAAAAAGTTAGGAAATATTTGATACAAATAAATCATCAATAATTGTGTATTAAATTTCAAACTAAATTTTATATTAAAGAGAAGTAATTAAGAAAACGAAAGAAGTAACTAAATCCCACTTTTACATTTCAACCCATTTCCCAAGTAAACAACACGTTTAACATGGGACGATGTTTAGCGTACCGAGATAATAAAACAGCAGTTTCACTCTTACTGTGGATTTTCCGATCTGGAATTTATTTATTTTTATGCTGTGTTCATAAAAATAAGAATTTTGTGGCGATAATTATTTGTTTAACTTATTATTATCATGGAAGTGGTCAAGCATTGGGTCCTTTGCTATAAGATTAGAATTGGTATTAAAAATGTTATTGTTAGGCAAGACTTCCTTTTGTACTCCCAACCCCACCTTTTTTGACGGGAGGAAGTCTTTGCCATTATTATTAGTATAGTTACTAATAATAAGCGAACTGGCAGAATCGTTAGCCAGCCGGACGAAATGCTTAGCGATATTTCGTCTGCTGCTATGTTCTGATTTCAAATTCCGCCGAGGTCGACATTTGCCTTTCATCCCTTTCGGGGTCGATAAATTAAGTACCAGTTACGCACTGGGGTCGATGTAATCGACTTAATCCGTTCGTCTGTTCTTGTTTGTTCCCTCTATGTTTAGCCCCTTGTGGGCAATAACGAAATAGGTATTTCGTCTGCTGCTATGTTCTGATTTCAAATTCCGCCGAGGTCGATCTTTGCCTTTCATCCCTTTCGGGGTCGATAAATTAAGTACGAGTGAAACACTGGAGTCGATGTAATCAATTAGTCCCCTCCCCACCAAATTTGAGGCCTTGTGCCTTTAGTAGAAGGGATTATTAGTATTAGTGACATTCTTTCGAAAGAATGCCGCATAATAAATATAGAACAAGACCCAGAATATTAAGGCGAAGAATCAATCGATATCACCGACTGCAGTACTTGACTGGCACTTTATTTAATCGTCCTCCGAAGGATGTATGGCAAAGTTGGGTGGACATTGGAATTAGACACTGAGGGAAAATGGCTGTAACTTTTTTATTTTTTAAGTTTGACGATTTTCGTTTTCGATAATGTGTTCTGTATGTCACGGTCATGCGA
>NC_068998.1:16517711-16519797 GCF_001194135.2 Octopus bimaculoides | reverse complement strand
AGGGAAGGGGAGGGCCAAAAAATTTTTTTAGGGGGAATCGCATGACCGTGACATATAGAACACATTATCGAAAACGAAAATCGTCAAAATTAAAAAATAAAAAAGTTACAGCCATTTTCCCTCAGTGTCTAATTCCAATGTCCACCCAAAGTTGATCTCTGAAGACAAAGAGCTAGAACAAATATCGAGAAGCATATAGACTGGCCCCTTTTTCGTTCAAAATTCAAATCCCGTTGAAATTAACTTTACTTATCATCTAGTTAGGATCGATATAATAAAGTACCAGTCATGCACTGAGGTCGGTGCAATCGATTATCTCCTTCCACGCAGAATTGCTGGCTTTATGTCTATGATTATTATTGTTCTAGTTGTTGCTTTACAAAACCGAAAGGAAAGGCAGTTTGTTGAAGTGAAAATGGTACGCTATAATCAAAGATCACGAAAGAATGTGTGAAACCAGAAAAGCTGTGATGGAACACCTATTATTATGGAGCTGCTCCATTAGAGAGGGAAAATTAACAAAGCAGAACAAGATGAAACAGAGATTAAGCAACGTGAACGATAAACGAAGTGGTTTGATTGTAGATGTAAGGAACAAGGTCAAGGAGACTAGTAAATAGTGAAAGGGCTTTTACAGTGACCTCGCCACGCACAATAGAAGAATATAGCATGGAGAAAAATATTAAAATAATTAATGTTTGAGTGTGTGCAGCAGTGCTATCATATATTATAACTGCAACTACAGCTGTATTATTTATAAACAAGAACCTTTTCAGCGAAAGTGATCGGACATAATATATGAAGGTCATAAAAACTGCAGATATCTTTCTTATTGACACTGTACTTACAGAATCTAACAAGCATTTTTAGAAATAATGACTAATTTTTATGGATACATATTTCACCTTTAATAGATTGATCAAGTTCAAATTTTATCTATCTTTTTAAGATCTTTTTCTTTCCATATTTTTCTGTATTTTTTTTCGGAACTGATTACGTTTCTTATGCACAAGTATGTGTATGTAATTTCGCTTGTTTGCTTCAGGCAAACAGAAGCGAAATTTTTAGCATCAAACCAAAGTGTACAGTACTCAGCCACGTTCGGTATTTTAATATTTTAATTTTTTAGAACAAAATATAAAATAGAAGCAATACGTATATATAAACATGTCTAGAATATGCACAAGACACCCAGGTTTTAAATGGAGTTGAACGATTTTCATGCCGTTTCTCAAGGACAACTTGTATGAAAGGAAACAGTTCGAAACACTCGATGATCGGAACAAAATTCGCAAGGGAGTTTGTGTGTATGTGTGTGTGGTGAAAGTAGAGCTTAGTAACTCGTCCTCAAACAGAAGAGAATATTATGCGTTAAAATTAGAAATACATGTATACGAACCACCGACACTGAGGTTAACTTTGTTGGGGTCAGGGTCTGCTCTGTAAGCGGCACTAACGGCAAAAACTTCCACGGGGTCCGCTATCGGAACATCGGCGTATTTTGAAGACATTTCACTATAAAAGCGTGAGGCAGTGTTGACAATTAAAAGGCGGGAGAGAAAGAAAAATCGAGAGAAGGTTTATATCTGTTTCGTGGACAACAGAAAACTAACAACTGAATGTTTGGCGTCAACGCAACGCTGACGATATCAACTTCGGCTGCTTACGGAATTCTAACGATATTTGCCGAACAGGCCGACTCAAGCTGGTTTAAAGTACCTGAAGCTTGAGACTAAGAATGACGTTGTTCGGGGGTCAGATATTGAACTCGTGTCAGGTCACGGGGTCAATTTCTTGGTGATGGTGGTAGTAGAGAAACCTAGAAACAATGAATTAATAAATAAAAATACTTCAGACAAAAATATTTATATTCTTCTTTTTCTTGAACTTAACATTTTAATATGAATCTAATTCCTATAATGCTATATAGGGAGGGTAGGTGGAAGTAAAGAATACGCACACCTCCCGTTTTCAATGTAACTCTAACGCTAACCCTAAACCCTAACTCTAACCCTAAACACTGGGTGTGCGTATTCTTTTTTTACCTTCGTCAGGAGGATATATATATATGTATATATATATATAT
>NC_068998.1:16510352-16517621 GCF_001194135.2 Octopus bimaculoides | reverse complement strand
AATCAAAATAAGCTACAGGATATCCGTAACGATAGAAGTTTATTTTTGTAACGGGATTTTGTAATATAGGATTTGCAGCAAATTAGGAGGTCAGGGTACTTCATTCCACGCAAAAAATCCGACTTTTTTTGGGTGGTGGTGGTGGTAGTGGTGGGGTGTTGTTAAAATCGTGCGGGTGTTAATCTGAAAAATTAGCGAAATTAATTTGTAAACAATAGTATGGAACGTCGGAGTCGTAATCAGTTTGTAAGGATTGATTCTTCGTTGATTGCCATTATGTAAAGATGAAAGAACAGTGATTGAAGTTGTGAAGAAAATATTTATTTACCTTTATATAGTAAAAAAAATCCCAAACCACAACGGCTTGGTATGTATAATTAGTAAATAGAAAAGCATGCGAAGTATAGATAGATGTTGTAGATTTTCCTTGTATAGTTTGTGTACACGTTCTCTTAGTAGTAATCCACAGATAGAGATAGAATGATGTTGTTAGGGAAAAGAAATTGAGCTAGTAAAAGTTGTAGAGTCCTAGAAAGTTGTCCCATAGTTGCTGACTGTAAACTTCTTTCTCCCTCTGACCATTTGTCTATATTAGCTGCCTGCTTGTGGGCCTAACTAGCTGTCCATTCACTAACGGATGGTCGCTTTGCCTAACTCAGGTTTTTACTAACTCGAGTTGTCACTAACTGACTTTTGCTTGGGGGTTCTTGTTATCTTAATTCTAGATTTTGGTGAAATAGAAGAGTTTAGAAGGGTCAAGTGACGAAGACATTATTTTGCTTAGCTAAGGCATCTAGCAAATGTAAACTGCTGTTACAGAAAAGCTATTGTTTTCCCTCGTGAGAAAAGTGCTGTTGAAACGTTAATTTAAATTTGGCTATTTAGGATCGAATCTACATTTCGCCTGCAAGATCCACTACATATATATGTGTGTGTGTGTAGTTGCAGCATGGCGTGGATTCAATCTTTGATAACCAAATTCTTATCTTGTGAGTTACTTAGTTGCATCAATGGTGCCAGTGTTATGTAAAATAGCACTCAATACTCTCTGTATAGTGGTTAACATTAGGAAGGGCAACCAGCTGTAGAAACCATGCCAAAGCAGATATAGGAGCTTGGCACAGTCCTCTAACTTGCCAGCTCCTGTTGAACTATCTGACTATGCTAGCATAGAAGATGGATGTTAAATGTTAATAATGATGATGATGATGATAATGATGATGATGATGATGATGATATGGTGCACACATTCTCATAGTTACACCCCTCCACACATTCATATTATTATTCCCAGTGGGTTTTTTTTTTAATATAGTTTTAAAATTTGTTGTTAATCAAGCGAAACAAAGTTAGCCAGTTGTTGTTATTCTGTAATCATCATGTTTCCTATTTGGATATTTATGTCACACATTCACACACTGAATAACCAAACAGCGTCCTTAATATCAACTAGTACGACTTTATTTATTGACGGCACTTAATAATTTAGGCCTTATTGCTTTTGATGTTGTTGATTAGTCTCAGTCAGCTCTTATTTAGCAGAACTATCAGGAAAGGCCTCCCCCCATCTCAAATGTGATTGACATATTCCTTTTTTTTTTGTTTTTGTTTCAGATGTAGTTTATTTAGGATCACATTATCCAATGTGTCCTTCTCTTTTTCAAGACAGCAAGTTATAATTTGATGTAGTATTGGTTGTTATTCCTAGTAGTTCATCTGATCACCCAGAGGTCTCCACCATTAGCTTCAGGTAGTTGTTGTTTAATCTTTTTTCATCATTGGTCAGTCCTGACAGAGCATACTCAAGATTAAAAAGATTTCATTCATGACTGTATTTTTTTTTTATATGAGACATGCAACTGTTCTAGGGAGTGATATTTGCAAACTTAATGATATTTGTACACATAGTCTCGTATGTAAACCGGTTAAAGTACTATCAAATCTATTGTTTAACTCTTTAGCATTTAAACCAGCCATATCTGGCCAAAATATTCTACCTGTTTTAGGTTCAAACTGGTCAGATCTAGCTTCTCATATCTACTATACAATATCATTCTAAAGATAAAATGTCATGTCATCAAAATCTCAAAGTTACAAGATATTACATGATTAATTCAAAACAGTGTGAATAAATAAGCATTACATTTGACAGAGTATTCTGAATGCTATAGGGTTAATGCATGTTAGAGTGGAGGCACAATGGCCCAGTGGTTAGGGCAGCAGACTCACGGTCATAGGATCGTGGTTTCGATTCCCAGACCGGGCATTGTGAATGTTTATTGAGCGAAAACATCTAAGGCTCCACAAGGCTTTGGCAGGGGATGGTGGCGAACCCTGCTGTACTCTTTCACCACAACTTTCTCTCACTCTTACTTCCTGTTTCTGTTGTGCCTGTAATTCAAAGGGTCAGCCTTGTCACACTGTGTCACGCTGAATATCCCCGTGAACTACGTTAAGGGTACACGTGTCTGTGGAGTGCTCAGCCACTTGCACGTTAATTTCATGAGCAGGCTGTTCCGTTGATCGGATCAACTGGAACCCTCAATGTCGTAAGCGACGGAGTGCCAACAACAACAATGCATGTTAGTGAAATATAAATATAGTTTTCTTTCCTGTGTATTTGGATCCAATGCTTGTTGAATCAAATTGATCAGGCTGGCATACAATTCCTATTGGCATATAATAGAGTAAATGACATTTCTTCATTTACATTTGATATGTGGATTTGAAAAACACAATTAGTCATTCATGCAACAAGTCTACCTATCTAAGGTGTAGCGCTTGTTGATGAATGCTATAATTAGACCAAATGCATCTACTTGTTTTCCTCACACCCATCACAACTTTTATATGAAGATTATCTTCTCAGAAGTTTTTAAGATCCGTTGTTTCACTAATAGATGTTTTAAATTTTGGCACAATGCCAATTATGTTTAACAACTCTATTTCCCTGACTTTTAACAACTCTACTTCTCTGACAATTATGTTTAATAACTCTATTTCCCTTCATTATTTATTAAGAATATTTTGGAAATCTGGACTTAACTTTTTGCATGTGGCCATATAAATGCATACAGAAGATTAAAGTAATGGACATGCCTCTGCTCTTCATGAGTTTGATGCAGTTATGTCACATTTCTCTTTATTATAAAAAGGGCTTCCATTTTGGAAGTTTCTGACATAGTAGAGCTTTCCTTGATTACTTGTAGATTCACCATAGTTTTTCTGAAATGTGAGTGAAGCATGCACAGTTTGGGTGTCCTGTTGAAAGTTATATTTTCTAAGTATGCAGAACAAGTAATTCCATACAGAGGTGTCTAGATGGCCAAGAATTTACTATGTGTTGCATATATATATAAATAAATGTTTTAAATATATATTGTGTTTTCATCCAAAATGTTTTAAATATATTTTGTGCTTTCATCCAAAATGGAGATGAACACCATGCCTCCATGTGGTCAGCTTGAAAAATTAAGATATCAAGATATTTCTCTTTACATGAAACCAATGGTAGTCTTAATGCACAAATAAAGAAATTTTATCCACCAATATGGTGTTGAGCACTCATTCTTGTTGTTTTCTTCCTCCTTCCAACTGTCAGTGTAAAGAATCCTTTCAATTCTTTCTAAATTTGGGACAAGGCCAGCAGTTTTGAAGGGAGGAAGTAAGTCAATTACATGAGCCCAAGTACTTGATTGCTACATTATTTTATCATCCCCCCGAAAGCATGAAATGCAAAGTTGACTTTGGCAGGGATTGAACTCAGAATGTAAAGAGCCAGAAGAAATACCACAAAGCATTCTTCTGATTCACTAAGGATTCTGTCAGTTCACTGTTTGTGGACGAATAATTTTAATAACGAGGTTAATAACAAAGTTATTAAAATTCTTTGTGCAATGAGTGGTAAGTAGGAGTGGCTTGCTTACCAACCACATGGTTCTGGGTTCATTCCCATTGCATGGCATCTTGGGCAAGTGTCTTCTACTATAGCCTCAGGCCGACCAAAGCCTTGTGAGTGGATTTGGTAGATGAAAACTGAAAGAAGCCTGTCATATATATGTATATATATATATGTGTGTGTGTGTGTGTGTATATGTTTGTCCCCCCAACATCGCTTGACAACCGATGGTGGTGTGTTTATGTCCCCGTAACTTAGCAGTTCGGCAAAAGAGACTGATAGAATAAGTACTAGGCTTACAAAGAATAAGTCCTGGGGTCGATTTGCTTGACTAAAGGTGGTGCTCCAGCATGGCCGCAGTCAAATGACTGAAACAAGTAAAAGAGTAATGATTTTCTGACTTTCATGTATTGATCAGTATGGTAAACAAACAGAAACCTTAGATGTCATTTACGTCATTTATGTGACAGATAAGCTCTTTATCAGCTAAGCAGCTTGCATTAGGAATGATGTCTAAGAACTATTTTTAGGGTCAATGAAACATGAGACATTACAGCAACTTCAGACAATCTGTGCATTAGATTTTACTATTGTCTTAAGCACTAACATCCTTTACAGGTTTCAACAACTTTGCCTTTTTCACCAGTCACTGTATTTCCCATCCCACTCTCTACTCACGCTTCTTTGGCAATGCTCTGCCACTTATATTATGACCTCCATACTTTGAGGGTATACCCTGGCACTTGCTACCATCTACCTCAGCATTTTGGAGTGGCACCCTTATCTTAACAGCATGTCACAGTTGTAAATGAGCATCACTGTCATACAAGAGATATTGTTCGTTTCCAGTCTTCCATAAAAAACATGTTTGGTCATGGAGAAATATTACCTTGCTTGGAAATAAGTGAGAGTTGTTGACGGGAAGAACATCCAGCTGCAGAACATCTGCCTCAACAAATTCTGTCTGAGCCATGCAAGCATTAAAAAAGAATGGATGTTAGATGATGATGACGATGATGATGATGATGATGATGATGATATACAAATTGGCATGGATGAAAGCATTATCAAAGTTATAAAATTGTGATTTCTTTGGTTTCTATGTGCTTGTGAAAGATTTTTATCCCTCAGAATAAATAGCAGGATTAACAGAAAAGAAAAAAAAAAAAAGGAAGTACTGGGATTGGCTCATTTGCCTAAAAATTCTACAAGGTGGTGCTCCAGCATGGTCGCAGTCTAATGACTGAAACAAGCGAAAGATAAAAGATAAAAGATGAACAGCAAATGTCCTGTTTTTCTGGTCATTGAGGACTAAAAAATATGAGATCTTGAACCATAACATCCATAACAGAATTTTCTTTATACCTGTTATTTCAGTACAATCTAATTAAATTGATATTACCATCATTAGTTATGATTTCTTCCTTGAATTTTAATTGCTGTTTGACTAGTCAACTTCTTAAGTTTCGTGCTGGATGACTAGCAATAATGTCTTTCCCATAGTGTGACTTTCCTTAATCAATTCATTATTGGTGTTGATATCACAGTTATTAAAATTACATATTTTTGTACTTGCTTTAGAGGAAGTAGCATAATCGGGTGATTTTTCTTTCAGATGAAATAGACCAGACCTTTGCGATCACTTCTGATCTGGGTGACTTGAGTGCACTATTTCTAATAGAACATCTTGTTAGATAAGACATTTCTCTGTGTGTGTGTGTGTGTGTGTGTGTGTGTGTGAGGGTGGTGGTGCTAAAATAGGGTATCAATAAGTCTTTTGTCCTCATTTAAGTTGCTTTTTGTAATTCATCATCATCATCATCATCATCATCATCATCATTGTCATTGTTGTTTAATGTCCACTTTTCCATGCTTGTATGGGTCAGACAGAATTTGCTGAGGTAAAATTTTCACAGTTGGATGACCTTCCTGTTGCTAACCCTCACTTGTTTCCAAGCAATGTAATATTTTCCCTGACCAGATATATTTTTCATGGAAGACTGGAAATGAACATCATTTGTATGATGCTGTATTACAGGATGCTGAGACAAGTGTACTTACACACACACACATGCACGCACGCACACACACACACATACACATACACACACATGCACATATACATATGTACATACCTGCATACATACAAGTTGTGAAATTTGTGTTTTTGTGATCACACGTATGCTGTAGTCTGCAATTTTGTCATGGATAGAAACACAGAAGCAGTGTGAAATTTTGTGTTAAACTTGGGAAGTCTGCTCCAGAGATATTGAGCATGCTCTGACAAGCTTATGGTGATAAGGCAACGGGTCATATGCTATGTTTTGAGTGGCATAAATGCTTCAAAAAACGTCTCTGGTATTGTTGGTGGTAGTTGTAGTGATGGTGTTGTAGTGAAGGTGACGATGATGATGATGATGATGATGATGATGATGATGATGATGATGATTATGATGATGATGATGATGATGATGGTGGTAGTGGTGGTGGTGGTGGTGATGTTAGTGGCAATGGGGTGATTGTGATTATGATGGTGGTGGTGATAGTTACAAGGTAGTCGTGATGATGATGATGATGATAATACAGATAGTGGTGGTGGTTGAGGTGATAGCGGTAGTGGTAATGGTGGTGATGGTGGTGGTGGTGGTGGTGGTAGTGATGATGATGATGATGATGATGATGATGATGATGATGATAATAATGATGAGGGAGAAGAGGAAGAAGGTTAATGTGGGTGGTGGTGGTGGTGATGATGATGATGACGATGATGATGATGATGATATTGGTGCTTGTTTGCTGAGTCAGTGTGGTTGGAGGTGTTGGAGTTCATGGCAATGGTGGGCGTAATGGAACTGAAGTTTGTGTTAGATGACAAACAAAGGGATGTGACAGTGGCAATAACACCTAAATCATCTCTGTGCTACATAACTTCCAAATATTTGCTTATAATACCAGACTGTGTTACCTGAACGTGTCTACCAGCCATATAAATGGGTTTTTCACAAGGATTTTCGACTTCTCCAAAAATATCTTCAAACAAATCTATATATTTTTTAAAGTAAAAAAAATCATCATTGCTCTCTTCTAATATTATTATTATTATTATTATTATTATTATTATTATTATTATTATTATTATTAGTAGTAGTAGTAGTAGTAGTAGTATTGTTATTATTATTCTTGTAATAACAAAGGTGTGTTAAGTGTTCCACTTGGTCACATCACCAATCTACTTGATTACCTCTTCAGTATGGCGCTGCCATGAACCGCTTCTACCTGTTTGTTCCAAATTAAGGGGGCAAATCTTACAGACACATGCACACACACACACACACACACACACACACACACACACACACACACACACACAC
>NC_068998.1:16506856-16510168 GCF_001194135.2 Octopus bimaculoides | reverse complement strand
CCAGCACCACCAGCACCACCAGCACCACCAGCACCAGCACCACCACCTACACTACTACCACAGCCACAACTGCCACCGTTGCTGCCAACACTAGCATCAGCAATAGCACCAGCACCACTACCAATACCACCACTACCTCTACTGCCACTGCCACCGCCACCACCACCACTAAACACAGTGCAGTTATTGCAGTAGTCTAATGTATCATCTCTACTGGACATCACTTTAACAACACAGTGTAGCTAGAGAAGTCAACACCCTCTTTTAAAGAATTGAGTATTGCACCTTTCTTTAAGGAACCCTAAAATTTAAGGATCTGTACACCTTCTCAAAGGGATTGTACCTTTAACTACTGGAACACATAACATCAACTCACTGAGCACTCAACATGGTAGAAAAAGTGTGGGATAATTTACTCCAATGTATACTTTTACAGGTAATTACTGCAATTATTGTACAGTTGACACTGTAACAATTATTTTTGTTACTCCCTATTTGCTTCTATCTAGAAATCAAAGGAAATGACTTCTGTTACCTTCAGACTTTGCTTTTGTGACCTGCTTTGAAACTGACTTATTTTCCATTATATTTCAGACAGATTCAGTGCTGAGTTGCTGAAGCAAAAATATTGTTAAAGCAAATATTCTGCTCAATACCACAAATTTGTTTGTAAGTTGCTTGACCATAAACACTTGAGCATGTCCCTTAGTGGCTGACAATATATGCTTCTCTGATCATGAGCAGGAGCAGTTGGGGAGCATCATAGTGATGTGTTGAGAGGAATTCTTTTGGATTTGAATAAATATCATAACAAAAGCAAAGTTTGAAGGAAATATTAGCCATTTTTCATACCTTCTAGAGACAAGCAAATAGGAAATAAGAGTTGCTACTCAAGGACAAAAATTGTGTTACACATTGTAATTATTTCTTAATCTTCTTTAAATTAGTAGCATAGTAAAAGTTTCCAGTGCCTGGGGTTGGGTTGTAAAATCCCTTCTGGTGTTCCCACCTAGACAGGTTTGATAGATCCGGAGGAAATGTTGTGCGCCTTTATACCTGAAGCTGGAGTTACCTGGCCTTCTCTCATTTTCTCACTTGTCCTCTGGTTTATACTCATAACAGATATATTTTTATCTTTTAATTGTTTCAGTGATTTAACTGTGGCCATACAAGGGCACCACCTTGAAGGGTTTGAGTCATACAAATTGACCCTAGGCCTGTTTTCATTTTTTCTTTTAAAGCCTGGTACTTATTTTATTGAACTCTCTTATTGAATTGCTGATTTACTGGGATGTAAACACACCAACACTGGTTGTCAAGTGGTGGTGGTGGGGGACAAACACATACACAAAAACACACATACATAGAAATATACATATACATACATACATATACATATATATACATACATACATACATATATATATATATATATATATATATATATATATATATATAATGGGCTTCTTTCAGTTTCCATCTGCCAAATCCACTCACTAGACTTTAGTTGGCTTGAGGCTATAGTAGACAACACTTGCCCAAGGTGCCACATAGTGGGGCTGAACCCAGAACCATGTAGTTGGGAAGCCAGCTTCTTACCACACAGTCATGGTTATTTCTATTTTATGTTTTTTTTTACAAATTTTTTTCTGGCTTCCAGGGTGACCATCACCCTGGGAGGAAAATTTTCCTTAGACCAGAGAATTTAACTGAAAGAGCTTGTAACAGGATCAAGGGCTAGGTGATAGAGTTAACCTTTTAGCATTTAAACCAGCCACATCCAGCTCAAATATTCTGTTTTATGTTCACACTGACTAGATCTGGCTTCTCACACATATCCTACAATGTCGTTATAAAAATAAACAATCACATCATCAAATTATCAAAGTCATGAGATAATGCATGGTTAATCCAAAACGATGTGAATAGATAAGCATTATATTTGAGAGAGTAATCTGAATGCTAATGGCTTAAACTAGGTAACAAAGTAAATATTAACAATAGTTATGGACTTATTTGTATAGATACTGTCCATACAATATGCCTTTGCACAAATTTCATAATTTACACAATTTTATTGGCAAGGGTTGGGTTTACTTGAGATTTTCATTAATGGCATTTGCACAACATTCCACACAACTGGATCAAATCTTGAAACTGGAACTACATCTTCTGCAGCTAATTCCTTAAGCAGCTGATCATATTTGCAATTTATCTGAAACAACAGAAGAAAAAATGTAGATAAGTGTTTTTTTAAGCAGGGTACTGTTATATCTTAGTGACGACACAAAGCATTTGCTAGATTTTTTTGTTCCTAATATATGCACTATGCCAGATATTGTGTGTGTGTGTGTGTGTGTGTGTGTTGAATAAATTGACCCTGATTTTTGACTTGTATTTGTTTTATTGATCCCCAGAAGAAGGACAAAAGGCAAAGTTGATTTTGGCAGGATTTGAATTCTTTTGTTTCTAGAAAGACTAAGGAATTGTCTCTGTTCTATGTTGTCTCCATTTGTTTAGAACAGAGAGCAAGAGAGAGCATGTGAGATAGATAGATAGATAGATAGATAGATAGATAGATAGATAGATAGATATAGAGAGAGGGAGGGAGAGAGAGAGAGAGAGAGAGAGAGAGAGAGAGAGGGAGAGAGAGAGATGGAGGCAAAGAAGTCTGTCATAAACCCTAGGGCTCATAAAACTGGACCTTAACCTGGTTTCCATGGCATAGCATATCATATAAGAGATGAGATTACAACACTTACTCTGAACTGGACAAAAATCGTGTTACACAGTGTAATTACCAAAGCAAAACTAAAAAACGCAACTAAAATAACTACCAAAACCGGTACCAAATGTTATTTTCTATATCTGACATGATAAAGAGAATAGATTAGTTATATACCATCAGCCTTAGATTGGTAAACAGAATCGGAGAAGATCAACATTTAATGTTTTAAATCTTTAAATGCCTAATCTTTTTTTTTCTTTTATAATTTATGTGTGTATTCCTTTCTTTTACAGGTTTTGTTACTGTTTCCATTAATATCTGCTCAAGGTAAGAGTCATGTATACTTTTTTGTTGGCACTCTGTCGCTTACGACATCGAGGGTTCCAGTTGATCCGATCAATGGAACAGCCTGCTCGTGAAATTAACGGGCAAGTGACTGAGCACTCCACAGACACGTGTACCCTTAATGCAGTTCTCGGGGATATTCAGCGTGACACAGTGTGACAAGGCGGGCCCTTTGAATTACAGGCACAAAAGAAAGAGGAAGTAAGAGTGAGAGAAAGTTGTGGTGAAAGAGTACAGCA
>NC_068998.1:16500296-16506846 GCF_001194135.2 Octopus bimaculoides | reverse complement strand
AGTGACTGAGCACTCCACAGACACGTGTACCCTTAATGCAGTTCTCGGGGATATTCAGCGTGACACAGTGTGACAAGGCGGGCCCTTTGAATTACAGGCACAAAAGAAAGAGGAAGTAAGAGTGAGAGAAAGTTGTGGTGAAAGAGTACAGCAGGGTTCGCCACCATCCCCTGCCGGAGCCTCGTGGAGCTTTAGGTGTTTTTGCTCAATAAACACTCACAACACCTGGTCTGGGAATCAAAACCGCGATCTTATGACCGCAAGTCCACTGCCCTAACCACTGGGCCATTGCGCCTCCACATGTATACTAATAAGTACATATATAAGATACTGAATTCCTTCAATTGAGATTTCTTTTGATTTTTTACACAAGTCTTTCTTCTACTCAATACTTTTGAATGATATTCTGTGTAGACACAGGCATGGTTGTGTGGTAAGAAGCTTGCTTCTCAGCCACATGGTTCCAAGTTCGGTCCCCCTGCATGGCACCTTGGGCAGGTGTTTTTTTTTTTTGCTGTAGCCTCTGGCCAACCAAAGCCTTGTGAGTGGATTTGGCAGAAGAAAGAAACCTGTCATGTGTGTGTGTGTGTGTGTGTGTGTGTGTGTGTTTGTCCCCCCCACCACTGCCTCCAATCTAGCACAGTGGATTAACACAGCTCTTAGAGGTTTGGATGAGCAAGATGTTATGTAATATCTGTTCCAGCTCTTTCTTGTTTTCATGTTCAAATTCTGTCTTGGCCTACTTAATCCATCATTTGGTCTGACACAACTGCCTGATGCCTGCGTTGCTTTTAATGGAACACATTCTGTTGTTTGCATTCAGGTCAGGCTTCTAGTGTGAGGATACTTTTGTTTTGTCCATCATTCAGGGATGACTTATAGAGGATCATGGCTACTGTCTTTTCACCTGAGAAATGGGGAAAAAAAAAATTATGTGGGCATGGCTGTGTGGTTAAGAAGTTCACTTTGAAACCACATCGTTTTGAGTTCAGTCCTACTGCATGGCACATTGGGCAAGTGTCTTCTACTACTGCCCCCGGCCAGTAAAAGCCTTTTGAGTGGATTTGGGTGACAAAATCTGTTTGGAAGCCTGTGGTACATACACACACGCACACACACACACACACACATACAGAGACACAGACACACATGCACACACACATGCATGCACACACACATGCATGCACACACACATGCATGCACACACACATGCATGCACACACACACACACACACGTATGCGTGTGTGTGTGTGTGTGTGTGCTTGGATGTGTCCCACTACCACAGCTTGGCATCTGGTGTTGGTTTGTTTATGTCCCCATAACTTAGCAGTTTCAGAAAAGAGACCCAGGAATAAATATCAGACTAACTAAAAAAAAAAAAAATACTGCTTTTGATTTGTTTGACTAAACCCTTCAGGATGATGGCCCTTCGTGGCTGCAGTCCAATCACTGAAACAAATAAAAGGTTAAAAAATAAAAGATTAAAAAATGAAAGCTGTATACTGTATGCCCTTAAACTATTATCGTTCATCGTTTAACGTCCGCTTTCCATGCTAGCATGGGTTGGACGATTTGACTGAGGACTGGTGAAACCGGATGGCAACACCAGGCTCCAATCTAATTTGGCAGAGTTTCTACAGCTGGATGCCCTTCCTAACGCCAACCACTCAGAGAGTGTAGTGGGTGCTTTTACGTGTCACCCGCACGAAGGCCAGTCAGGCGGTACTGGCAATGGCCACGCTCGAAATGGTGTCTTTTATGTGCCACCCGCACAAAAGCCATTCCAGGGGCACTGGCAACGATCTCGGAAGGGTTATATTTGGCACAAGTGTCACTGGTTGCCTATATCTGCTTTTGGTGACAGGTCTTCTCAGTCAGGGTCGACCCTTTTTATATTTTTAGGTAACTAAGCAACGACAATTAAGAAAGCAGATTCACATAGAAATTGAGTATTTTCAGTGACCCAGCCCTCAATCCTATCCTTCTATCTTCCCATAAGCTACAGAATTTTTTTCTGTCAGTTCTAGTTGATTTTTTTGTACTGAAGTTCATTTTATCAATTTGTGTCATTCCTAATTAATTTTCTTACAAGAGTTCCTTTTTATCAAAGATCTAAACTTATTATTAATGAGCTTGTTCTGAAAATTTTATGATATCCCTTGTTCTGTTACCCTTCTCATACTCCTGCACATACCACTGTTGGTATCTGAGTCAGCTGATTGTTACACAGCATGCACGCACGCACACACACACACACACACACACACACACATACAAATAAATAAATATAAAATAAATAAGTAAACAAATATATAAAACTAAATAATGGAGAAAGAGAAATCAGAAGTTAAACGCTGATCAAAAAAAAAGTTTAAAAAACCAAAACTTGGGATACAAGTATATTAAGTTTTTGTTTGTATATATCGGTTGATTCTCTGTTGAAATAGTTTGTCTTTCATAAAACAACAACATTATCCACTTTCTATTTTTCTATTTTTTTTAATTACTATTTTCTTGCAATGTTTATCTGTTCGTTGTGAAATAAGTTGTTGACAAGTTTATAGACTGTGTCATCTTTTCTGTACTTGACACCTTTAAGTGAATAACATACTACATGTCTAAACCAACTTGTCTTTGGTGACCTTTATAAGCAAATAACACTTCACTCACTATGTTGTGTAAAGACTGAATTGATGTTGGATTTTATTTTTATTTTGCACATATAGGCACAAGTGCGGCTGTATGGTAAGAAGCTTGCTTCCCAACCTCATGGTTCTGGGTTCAGTCCCACTGTGTGACACCTTGGGAAAGTGTCTCCTACTATAGCCTCGGGCCAACCAAAGCTTTGTGAGTCAATTTGGTAGACGGAAACTGAAAGAAATCCGTCGTATATATATGTATATACTTGTACTTGTGTATGTGTGTGTGTGTCTGTGTTTGTCCCCCACTCCATCGCTTCACAACCGATATTGGTGTGTTTACGTACCCGTAACTTAGTGGTTCGGCATAAGACACTGACGGAATAAGTACCAGGCTTACAAAGAATAAGTCCTGGGGCCGATTTGTTTGACTAAAGGCGGTGCTCCAGCATGGCTGCAGTCAAATGACTGAAACAAGTAAAAGAATAAAAGAATATTTTCATTATTGATTGTGGGAGATGAAGCAGGCTGCATTGTGTGAATAGAAGTAGATAACTCTGACTCTATGAAACAAATAAGATCCAATGAATAACTTTTACTTTATATTATGCGTGCAATTTTCGCTGATTCTTTTCCAACTAATCTTGGTGCTGTTAGTGTTGAGCATGGTGAGAGGTTCCGCCAGGACATATTTGAGATGGAAACAAGGTATCAAGGCCAGTTCAATCCACACATGATGGGTGACTTACTGTTGGTTCTTTAAACGGGAGACCAGCATGATGCATAAGTACACGAGCAAGTGTCTAAAACATTTCTGAGCTCAGCTTATCAAAGATAAAGTGAGGATTCCCTGAGCATAAATATACTATGTACCATTATATTATGATACTATTTGCCTTAAACATGAATATACTATATACAATACTAATATACTATTATAATAATTATTTACCTTGAACTTAACTATTCCTGATATCAATATAGCATTAATATATAATTATGTTCATAACTTAAAATTCTGATGTGCTACAGCAATTCTGAGTTTAGATTCAGAATCAGCATACTTGATTTAGTACTTGATTGGGTAGCAGACAATAAACTTGTTTTTCATTGCCCAGTGTAATTACATAAATAAATATGATTCCGCAACAGCTCTGTGCTAGTAGGGTACTTCATTGGATAGATTGCTCTTAAGGCACTACTAGATCTTTTTGAATTCCCTCTTTTATATGTGCCTATATATTCACACACACTTTCTTTCCTTTATATATTTTTTATTGGCTTCTGATTTTGTCTTCTGACTTCACATATATCCTACTTTTCACATTTGTAAAACTCATACACCTACCTACCTATATACATACACACTTACATACATACATACATACACATACCTACCCACCTACCATATGTATGTATGTATGTATGTAATTGTGTGTGTGTGCATGTAATCATTAGATTATATACAATGCACTTTGTGTTTTTTTATGTGTAATTTCCTGGTCTGTGGAAAAATTGTCTTGCAAGAAACCAATCCATGGTGCAATAAATGGCTGGAGACCACTGCCAGATATATTATGATCCAAGTTATTGTTTGAATCTTGTGCTTAATCTCTGGCAGTACAGTTTTATTGCTCAAATGAAACAGATTACCAAAAAATAATTATTCACTGATTTCTATGCTTCTATTTCTTGGCTTAGAGAATTAATCATGCAAGATCCTTTTTTTGATATAGAGGTCACTGTGATTAAAACAAAAGAATAATATTTTTTGCCAGTGAGTCTTCATCTAATCTTTAAGTTTCTGACATGAAGCAGTCATAATTCTTGAGCTAAGGCAGTCAATTGACTGAGTTGTGAGAACAACATATAGAATACCTTGTGGTGTTATTACTTCTGTGTCTCTGCACTCTCAATTAAAAATCCCACCAAAGTCAACTTTGCCTTTCACTTTTTGGAGGTTCATAATTAAAATACCATTCCAAGTCTGTTGCTTCTTCTTCTTCTTCTTCTTCTTCTTCTCCTCCTCCTCCTCCTCCTCCTCTCCCACTCCTCTCCTCTTGCTTCTCTTCCTCCTCTCCTCTTGCTTCTCTTCCTCCTCTTCTCTTGCTTCTCTTCCTCCTCTCCTCTTGCTTCTCTTCCTCCTCTCCTCTTGCTTCTCTTCCTCCTCTCCTCCCACTCACCCCACCCTCCTACTCCTGCTCCCACTCACTCCACTTGCTACTCCACTTGCTACTCTCACTCCACTTGCTACTCCCACTCCACTTGCTACTCCCACTCCACTTGCTACTCCCACTCCACTTGCTACTCTCACTCCACTTGCTACTCCCCTCCTATTCCTTCCCCTCCTCTCCAATCTCCTCCCTCCCTCTCCAATTCACTCCATCTCCTCCTCCCATCACACTCCCCCTACATTTCCTCCTTCACCCTCACTCCCTCTCCTCCTTTCCTTCCTATTTACCCTTTCTCCTCCCTTTCTCCTCTCTTCAGGGCTGTGGTTGGTCAGAATTGTTTGTTAGAATTGTGGTACAAATGCTTTTTGATAGTTGTTCCAGATTTTTCTATTCTTAGTGCCCAGGCAGGTTACAGCAAACTCTACTGTACCTAGCTGAAGCCAATGGCACTGGCATCGGCCACGTTCGGATGGTGCTTTTTACATGGGCTGGTTATGCGACACTAGTATAGGCTATGGCTGTGATCTCACTTTTATAGTGGTTATAGTTTTTCATAATATATTTTATTGTTTCTTTTGCAGTCATTGGATTGTGGACATGCTAGGACATTGCCATGAAACAATTAATCAAGCAAAACCCCAATACTTTTTTTTTCTATCAGTCTCTTTCACCAAAGTGCTGAGTTATGGGGATGTAAACAAACCAACTCCAGTTGTCAAGTGGTGGTTGACACAGATAGAGATACAAATAGAGATACACAAACACAAACAAACATACATACCTCCCCCCTCTCTCTCTCTATATATATATATAAAACAAAGAATAAAATCACTTTAATGATTTTATCAAGTGGTCAGCGCAAAATAAAACCTGTGCTATAGGACACTTAAGGCAGTTTTTAGCACCATTTGGCATCTATTTTTAATGCATGGAGAGGCTCATCCGATCCCTTGATATAGTTATGTATATAATTATCAATATAACATATATATGTATATAAAAGCTTATGTCTATCAATTTATCTCTCTATCTATCTATTTACCAATCTATCTCTCTGTCTTTCCCTCCCTCTCACCCTTTCTATGTATATTTATATGTATATATATATAACACACATACATACACAATGTGCTTCCACACAGTTTCCATCTTCCAAATTCACTGACAAGGCATTGGTCAGTTCAGGCCTGTTGCAGAAGACACTTGTCCAAGGTGCTGTGCAGTGGAACTGAACTCTAAACCATGTGGTTGCAAAGCAAGCTTCTTAACCATAAAGCCATGCTTGTGCCAAATACATAATATAAGTATAAATTTCATGCATACAAAGCATACATATATTTAAAATATACCCATAGTTTTATATAGATTTAATATTGTTTCTTGTTATTTACTTATGGAATATGTGTATCTTAAGATATGACATGCCTTTTGTTGATTTTTTTTTCAGTTCCCTTAATATTTAATGGTTGCCGACTCAGTTCAGAATGTCCACTGCATTCAACTTGCATGGCCAGATCATGTGATGGCTACATTTGCATATGTGACTCTGGCTTCAGACATTCTTTTGACAGGACAAGATGTGTTCCAGGTAATCCTCCACTTTACAGTATTAGCAACAAGCATATTTGTCATTTTAACTCATCCATGTATGTATACATTTATGTATATGCACACACACACACACACACACACACACACACACACACACACACACACACACACACACACACACACAC
>NC_068998.1:16496185-16498312 GCF_001194135.2 Octopus bimaculoides | reverse complement strand
ATTTCACTACAAATTGTTTGTAACTATACCAAACATATAAATGTATTGGCCATCGGTACCATTTTCCTCTTTCTCCGTTCTTCCATTCTCTGAACTTTCCATCTTTCCGACGAAGGGCTACGCCCGAAACGTCATACACTCTCTCTTTCCTTTCCTGAGCGTCCAATAATACTATCCATATCACGTCCTCACTTTGTTGTTTTTTTGTTTTTTTGTTATTGTTTTTTTTAACTATATATATATATATATATATATATATATATATATATCAACAGGGGTAGGTACAAGTTATAGAAATTTATATAGGATCAAGGGATCACCAACTGACTGGTGTATACTTATAAAGCCTAAGAAGCATAGTGGGTAGAAATGATAACAACAACAGGATTTTTCACTTAGCATATAGGATAGTGTTCATATTAATTGTATACTCATGTCTGTGTTATGCTATTTGCATTCTCTGTTTTTGTTTTACTCTCTCTCTCTCTGTATTCTTCCTCTATCTCTTTCTGTTTCTCTCATACAATTTAATATTTTTTTAAACAGCTTCCAACATCCTTGAGAAATGTGACTTTTCTGACAATTGCCCCCCAACGGTCTCTGTTTGTTTGTTTCGCCAATGTGTTTGCCGTGAAGGACTGGAAGCCACAGAGAACAAAACATGTCGGGGAAGAGCAGAGAGAGCACTTGGATACGGGTGTAATATCGAGAATGGCTGTACCTACCCAAATCTTCAATGTGTGAATGGCTTTTGTCAGTGCAGAGCAGGCCATAGAAAGAAAACTGACATTGAAATACAGGCTTTGCCTTATGATATGTTTGAGTGTATTACAACAAACTACAATCTGAGTAAGTTAGAGACACTGAGTCAAATTTCTATATTGCTATGGGATTTTGTGTTCTGTTGTATATCATCAGATGTTGGTATAATGTAAGAGCAAACACTCTTAATGAAACAATTGTTGCAGTACTAGATAGCCTGTTCATCTGTGTTTATTACACACACACTAACACACATGCATGCACACAGACATGCACAAGCACACATATACATACATACTTACATACGTACATACATACAACATACTTATTTGAGAGAAAGTTGTGGTGCAAGAGTACTGCAGGGTTCTCCCCCCCCCCCTGCTGGAACCTCGTGGAGCTTTAAGTGTTTTCGTTCAATGAACACTCACAAGGCCCAGTTTGGGACTCGAAATCATGATCCTACAGCTGTGAGTCCGCTGCCCTAACCACTGGGCCATTGCGCCTCCACACACACACACATACACACATATACACACACACACATATACACACACACACACATATACACATACATGTTTTGTAAGTGCATGTGTGTGTATGGGGAGTGCCTGTATTATCTATATCCTCTGTTAATACATGTTCGTTTATTTTTTTTTTATTTACGTATAATCTTATCTAAAGCATCCTTCCTTTCTTAGTGGTAGTATATGATTTGAAGTTGAACCAGTTACTATTTCTAGTAGATTGAGTGACCACAAAGTTGCTCTGTTTGTGTTTCTGACTTCAAATCTAGCGACGGGGCAGTGGATAGGTGGTGAAATGTCTGCTTTGTTATCTTTCTTATCTTTGTTGTTGATAGAACCAAGTTTCACTTATACAAAGTCATGTCAGTCAAACTATGTTTCTTGTACTATTTATGAAAGAAAGGGTTTTTATCATTTTTTTGTGTGGGCTAAGAAACAGACCCTCCCACTTGTCACTATATTAAAGACTGCACTATAGTAATGATAACAATGATTATGATAGCCCCTGAGGGTCCATATAAGATTTGGCGGAGGGTGGGGGTGGAATTTCCATGTAACCAAATAGTAAATTGGGGATCCACAATAGAATTTTAAGGGCTCCTGAAAAAAAAAAAAAAACTTGCTTTAGATGTATGTATTGGTATGTATCATAAGAAACAGCTAGGTTTCTTTCTCTCTAACATTTTACAAAAATGAAAACGGGAATTTTGAAAGAGGTTTCTATAAAACTATGGGGTCCACCAGAATAAAATAGTAATAAAAGGGGTCCATAGATAAAAAAAATAGTTGAGAACCCATGATGATGATGATGATGATGATGACGATGATCATTACTACGACC
>NC_068998.1:16492328-16495435 GCF_001194135.2 Octopus bimaculoides | reverse complement strand
AAAAACACAAAAAACACAAAAAACACAAAAAAAACAAAAAAAAAACACAAAAAAAGAAGTAGGTATAAACACATGAACAAATAAATAAATATAAAAAATAAACGAACATGTATTAACAGAGGATATAGATAATACAGGCACTCCCCATACACACACATGCACTTACAAAACATAGACACACATAGAGGGATACGCATGCGTAGACACATACAATAGGAATACAAAATACAAAATGGCTGATAGTTAGCAAGGTGGGACACACATAAGAAAGAAGAAAAGCAAAGGACCACTAATGAGGTCACAGAAGTGTGACAAAAGAACTCTGGCCAAAATAGAATTAATGTAATGTAATGTAATATAAAGCTGAAGCAAATTAACACCAAATATAGAGTGTGTGTGTTTTTATTGGCTAAACTGGCAATATGACCATCCCCAAATACAACAATATATATATATATATATATATATATACATATATATTGCTGTATTTGGGGATGGTCATGTTGCCAGTTTAACCAATAAAAACTCACGCACTATATCATCATGAAAATAAATGTTTTCTTCAGGTGAATTAAAAATCTGAAATTTAGTTCAGAGAGAAAATACCAAAATGTGGAATGTGGATTGACCCACTCATTTTGGCATCAATGAAGAGAGTGAAAACATACTGAAATTTAAACATATTTCATAGGCCTATGGGTTATAAAAACAATGGACAATGTCACATTAGATTATTTTTTAAATGGAACTAGATAGATAAAAGATAGGAGGAAGACAGAGAGAATGAAATAAGGAGGAGAAGGAAGAGAGGCTGGGTTAAGGGTTATTAATATAGTGTGGTCAAGACAAATGCCCTGGCACCAGGGAACCTCTATTTTATTAAAAGTAGCACCTAAATCCCCTCACATCCTATCATTTTTAAAAGACGAAAGGACGCATTAGGCAAACTAGACATAAATAATGTCTACTTACCCAGGATAGTCACAACAAGAACAACAATCGTCATCATTGTTGTTGTTGTTGTCATCTCCCCCATCATCATCGTCATTATCATCATCATCTTTAGTTGCAGCAGCAGTGGTAGGAACGATGTAAAGAGCTTAGGGGTGTTGTTTACAGGTTTATTGTTATCTAGACTTCTGTTATCTATCTAATTCCATACAAAGACCATAGCTGAATAGTTCCCCTGATAATTTCATACATGATTATATATGAAACTTAGAAAACATCTTTATCTATAATTTTCTCCGACAATTCAGTGCACCTCATAGTTCATGTGTCTAAATAAAATTGGTATAAAATTGGTCATAATTTGTTCATCTTCATTGTTTACCATTTATTTACATCATGAAGTAGGTGTCTGTGGAGTTAACCTTCTTGCTTTCTAACAATGTGGCTTCAGTTTCAATCCTACTGTATGGCACCTTGGGCAAGTGTCTTCTATATTAATGGGCTGACCAAAGCCTTGTGCATGGATTTGGTAGATGGAAACTAGAAAAAGCTCATTGTTTATATATAAATATATATATATATATACTCAAAGTAAAAGTAGACTGTATGACACATGTGTACAAATAGCCATGCTACATGGCAGTGAAACATGGGGCGTGACTGCTGAAAGAATGAATGACAAGGTTGACCTTGGCGGAATTTGAACGCAGAATGTAGCAATTGGTGAAATATCACTAAGCATTTTGTTCAACATGCTAACGATTCTGCCAGTTTGCTGCCTTAATAATAATAATGATGATGATGATGATGATTTCAAATTTTTGCACAAGGCCAGCAAGTTTGGGGAAGGGAAAGGAGACTAGTTTGTTATATTGACCTTAGCACTCAACTGGTACGTTTTATTGAACCAGAAAGGATGAGAGACGAAGTCAACCTTGGCAGAATTTGAACTCCGAATGTAAAGATGGATGAAATGCTGCTAAGCATATTACCTGGTGTGCTAATGATTCTGCTAGCTTGCCACCTTAATAATAATGAAATGACTTAACACGAAATTACTAATTGTTTTGTATTTTCATTGTTTTGCAGATGAATGTAACCAAATTCCTTTACCAGCCATTCCTGGGTTGACCTCAACAGTTTCTCCTGTTTCTAATTCAACAGTAAAAAATAATTCAGTTTCTCGTGGTGCCCCTGTCCCACGGTCACCTAATCGGAGAACTATTCCAAATAACACTTTTATAACTCGTTTGTATGGAAACTGTTCTACACATAAAGAATGTACTGAATTTGCAGAATGTAGGCCGTTAGCATGTGAAGGCTATGTATGTATATGTGTTGAAGATTTTGTGCCAGCCAGAAATTCTACAGTTTGTATTAAAAGTGAGTACACATCCTTTTTTTATTTTTTTATTTTTTATTTCTTATCTTTTACTTGATTCAGTCATTGAATTGTGACCGTGGTACTTATTCTCTCGGACTTTTTTTACCGAACTGCAAAGTTATTGGGACATAAACAAACCAGCAATGGTTGTCAAACAGTGGAATGGGTAAAGCACAAACATGAACACACACATGCACACATGAACATATATACACAAGCACACACACACACTCACATATATACATATATGCATGCATGACACACACACACACACACACATATATACATATACGCAGGCACAGGAGTGGCTGTGTGGTAAGTAGCTTGCTTACCAACCACATGGTTCCGGGTTCATTCCCACTGTGTGGCATCTTGGGCAAGTGTCTTCTACTGGGAACAGGTGGTTCTTATTAGCCTAGTCTCTGTCCTTTCACTCATCCACCATGTAATAGATGGCATAACTCTCAGGGTCATGAAGACATACACTGCAACAAGGTCTTGACCTTATGGCCCAGTATTGGAGTCATATCTTCTTTTCGTCCCATCCTTCTGTCTGTCTATCAGTCTGTCTCTGTTTGTCTGTCTCTGTCTGTCTGTCTGTCTCTGTCTGTCTGTCTCTGTCTGTCTGTCTCTGTCTGTCTGTCTCTATCTGTCTGTCTCTGTCTGTCTGTCTCTGTCTGTTTGTCTCTGTTTGTCTCTGTATGTCTGTCTGTCTCTGTCTGTCTGTCTCTGTCTGTCTGTCTCTGTCTGTCTGTCTCTGTCTGTCTGTCTC
>NC_068998.1:16487183-16489287 GCF_001194135.2 Octopus bimaculoides | reverse complement strand
TTGTCTGTCTCTGTCTGTCTGTCTGTCTCTGTCTGTCTGTCTCTGTCTGTCTGTCTCTGTCTGTCTGTCTCCGTCTGTCTGTCTCTGTCTGTCTGTCTCTGTCTGTCTCTGTCTGACTGTCTGTCTATCAGTCTGCCTCCGTCTGTCTGTCTCTCTTTATCTGTCTGTCTTTATCTGTCTGTCTGTATGTCTCTATCTGTCTGTCTGTCTGTCTGTCTGTCTGTCTGTCTCTATCTGTCAGTCTCTCTCCCTCTCCCTCCCTCCCACTCCCTCTCCCTCCCTCCCACTCTCTCTTTCTCTCTCTCCCATGATTGAAGTAGGATGGGCTCTGCCAACTTTAAGATGTCTGAAGTATTTTATATGACACGATGGTGCCCTTGTGACTTCATCAGTTGTTGATGGCCCACATAAAGAACAAAGGATTAATACTGTATGTACCCTGATTCAAGCAGTTCAAGATTTAGTGATGACAGTGGTGATTATTACACTGGGGAACCAAATATATCATGATTCATTCTACTCTTGTAATTGATCTCTTAGAGATTGAAGTTTTGATTTTAAATAATCTGAAAGGAATATGATTTTGTATAGCCATCAGTATCCTACTTAATATAAATACATTGCAAAAATAGCAAATTTATTATGGTATTTGTCTAGAGATAATATCTTACAGGATAAGCTGTTTAAAAACACAAACTATTTCAGTAGCCAATGAAAATCATCCTGCAGTGGAAGATGAAAATGTTAGATATGCATTTCTGCGTTGTAGAGCTTTGTCAGTAGCATGAAGCCATTGCAAACTACATGCAAAGATGAAATCCCTCACTACTGTTATAGGGAAACAGAGACTGAACAATCACTGAAGTTTCAATTAGCTGTCTTGCTGAATAAAAGTCCACTATATGAACAGAAACAGCATTATAGTTTTATCTGTTACTGAAATAGTTTGTGTTTATAAATACAGAATATCTATAAGGGATACCATTGCTAGATGAATACCACATGAAATTTGTCATTTCACGTTATGTTTACATTAAGTAAGTGCAGGCATGGCTGTGCGGCTATAAATTTACTTTATAACCACATGGTTCCGGGTTTAGACCCCCTGCAAGGAGTGAGTGTCTTCTACTACAGCCTTGGGCCAATCAAAGCCTTGTGAGTGGATTTGGTAGATGGAAATTGAAAGAAGACTGTTATATATGTGTGTGTGTGTGTGTGTTTGTGTGTTTGTGTGTGTGTGTGTGTGTTTGTGTGTGTGTGTGTGTGTGTGTGTGTCTATATTTGTCAGTCACAAGCATTTGACAATTGGTGTTGGTGTGTTTATGCCACATAACTTAGCAACTGGGCAAAAGTGACCCATAGAATAAGTACTAGGCCTAAAAAAAACCCCCAAAAACAAGTACTAAAGTCAATTTGTTCAACTAAAATTCTTCAAGGCAGTGCCCCAGCATGGCTGCAGTCTAATAACTGAAACAAGTAAAAGACACACAGATGGTTCTTTTAATCTAATACTACTTCTGTTGCATGTAATGGATACTTTTGTATATTTTACAAAATGCTTTTTCAGAATCAAGACTTTCTGAAATATGTGAAGTTGATGAGCAATGTCCAGGAGAATTTTCCTTTTGCACAAATGGTCTCTGCACATGTGCAGGAGGTCTGGAAACGGTTGATAATATCCACTGTAGTGTTCCAGGAACATCACTGTATGGTTACCAATGCAACAGTACAATAGCCTGTGCCATTCCAGATACAAGTTGCAGGAATGGGGTTTGTTCCTGCATCTCAGGTTTACGCCCCAAAACAGTCGAAGAATTTGCTGCATACCCAAATGAAATTTGGAGCTGCATTGAAGAAGGGTTTTCTTTGAGTAAGTTTATCCCATTTTTCACTCATTATCCTAAAGAAACTCCCTATAAAATAGAAAAAATATGAAATAATCAAAATGCATTCTTAAAGCATATATTTCGTATTTCATGGAATTACGGTGGTGGTGGCGGTAGGGGTTGTTGAGTGTACTACTACTACTACTACTACTACTACTACTACTACTGCTGCTGCTGCTGCTGCTGCTGCTGCTACTACTACTATCACCACCACCACC
>NC_068998.1:16485484-16487173 GCF_001194135.2 Octopus bimaculoides | reverse complement strand
CTGCTGCTGCTGCTGCTGCTGCTGCTACTACTACTATCACCACCACCACCACCACCACCACCACCACCACCACTGCCACTACTGGTTTCAAATTTTGGTACAAGGCCAGCAATTTTTAAAGAGTGGTGGGTAAGTTGATTACATCAACTCCAGCGCTCAACTGGTTCTTATTTTATCAACCTGAAAAGGATAAGAGGTGAAGTGGATCTCGGTGGAATTTGAACTCCTGGCTAGCCCGGTGAGGGTGCCAGTTTAGTCAGCAAAGACCCGACCATGCAATAGTTTGTACTAGATTCCATGTTACCCGCAGCAATCATGAGAGACTGCACAAGTGACCTGACATTGATGGAAATAATGCTGAGGTTCAGAGACTCTTGTCCTGAAAAGCAAAATATCCACAGCATATAACTGTACAGAGAGCTGTCAGTTGTGCAGCAGAATCTAGCACTAACACATTATAAGAATACAAAATCTCTACTACAGAGATCACTCAGAATACTTGGCAGGAAGGTCCTGCTCATGATATTCAAGCTGCCATTAAGGCTCAATAGTTATCAGCAGAGTCACAAGTGTAAAGTATAATTTTGTCTGAGCGCACAGTGTTCTTAGTGGTTAGTGATGGTCTTCCTCAGTCATGAGTGGACAACCATCATCGTGTATGTATGTATGTATGTATGTATGTATGTATGTATGTATGTATGTATGTATGAATGTATGTATGTATGTATGTGTACATGTATGTAATATGTATGAATGCATGCATGTATGTATGTGAGCATGTATGTACATATGTATGTGTGTATGTATGTAATGTGTATGAATGCATGTGTGTGTGTATGTATGTATGTATGTATGTATGTATGTATGTGTGCATGTATGTATGTATGTATGTAATGTGTATGTATGCATGTATGTATGTACGTGTGCATGTTTATGATATGTGTGAATGCATGTATGTATATAGCACATAATTGTACACTAACATTTTAAATTGCTTTTTAATGTTTTATGTTTCAGATGAATGTAATCATGTGGTGATTCCAATACCAAGACAATTAAATGGTTCACAACATCAGACTTTTGGCAATACAAGTCTTGAAGACAGATGTTACAGCAATGACGATTGTCCTTTCTATGCTGACTGTCAACCTCGAAGTTGTGATCTTTACATTTGTATCTGTTCAGAAGGATATAGACAATCGCCTGATAGATCAAGATGTGTAAAACGTGAGAATATTTAAGTTTAATTTCACAATTTGATTTCAGAATGTTTTATATTTTTTTGATACCCTGCCATCTCAATAACTTGGTAATATTAATCTTATCTTTTTATCTTTCATTTTTTATTTGTTTTAGCCATTAGACTGTTAAAATTCATTAACATATAATTATATGTAAAAGCGGTGTTATTGTATGGGGCTGAGACATGGCGAACAACAGTTAAGTCAAATAAGCAAATACAATCATTCATCAACAGGTGCTTGCGTAGTATACTTAAAATCAGATGGCCCGAACACATAAGCAATATGGAGCTATGGCAAAGAACGAATCAAATTTCGATTAGGGAGCAAATATTTAAGAAAAAGTGGAAGTGGATTGGTAGCACAATTAGAAAGGACACATCAAATGCAGCGAAAAGTGCTTTATAGTGGAATCCGGATGGATATAGAAAGAGGGGTAGGCCTAAGA
>NC_068998.1:16482029-16485153 GCF_001194135.2 Octopus bimaculoides | reverse complement strand
CACCCTAGTATTTATTTTCAAGTATGATAATCATTCTATTCTTTCAGTCTCTTTTGCTGAACTGCAAAGTTATGTGCATGAAAACAATCCAAAACCACTTATTAAGTGGTGGGGGAGGGGGACGCACACAGCAGTTCAGTAAGAGAGATCAGTGGAAAAAGTGCCAGACTTAAAAAAAAAAACAAATACTGGGGCCCATTTGTTTGACTAAACCAGGAATTCTCAACCATTTTCTATCTATGGACCCCTTTGATTACTATTTTATTCTGGTGGATCCCCATTGTCATTCAATGTTTAGAAACTAGTTTTAGAGAAACTTTTTTCAAAATTCCTATTTTGTTCATCACATATTAACTTGTGTAAGTTGAATCAAATAAAATGCTAGAGAAAGAAACCTAACCGTTTCTTGTAATACATACCAATACATACATCTAAAGCAAAAATTTCTAATATCATCAGGGGCCCTTAAAATACTATTGTGGATCCCCAATTTACTATTCCATTGCATTAGCCTCCAAAAACCTTATATGGACCTTCAGGGACCATATGGACCCCAGTTGTGAACTACTGGACTAAACCCTTCAAAGTTGTATCCCAGTATGGATGCTGCCCTATGACAGAAACAACTAAAAAGAAAATAATTAAAAAGAAAATAAACAAATTCAAAACCAAAATATATGCATTCCATTGCTAAAAGTGTACACAAAACACACCCCATCAAAATTACCACCCACCAAAAAACAAACAGAAAACAAAATAAACTAAATATATGAAACATATATAGTAAGTATAGAAAACATAATAAAATGTGTTTTATTTCTTCTATGTCTTTTTAGTGTCCAAGCTTGGAGAGTCATGTAATACTGACCTAAACTGTCCTAATGAATTTGCGGAGTGTACTTCTGGGCAGTGTGTGTGCAAAGAGAACTTTTCACCAGTCTCAGACATGTATTGCAAGTATGCTGGAACTGTTGTTTATGGAGATGCTTGCAATGCCACTAATCCTTGTACTTACCCAGATACTGAATGTAATAATGGTTCATGTCAGTGCCAAGAAAACTTCCGAGAGAAAACTACCCAAGAAAGTCGTTCTTTTCCTGAGTTGATGTTCAGTTGCATCAAGAAGAATTTTTCATTAAGTAATATATCCTTAAAAAATTTACAACAACAACAACAACAATAATAATCAATTCTCTTATTGGCCACAAGGGCTTACGTAAAGTTACGTGAAGAGACAAAGATAGGACGATACAAATGGGTTTTAAAAGCGTGTAAACAAAAAAATAACATAGAAAATCTAACAAATAAAACTCCCAATAGGGGGTAGTGCTTTAAGGCTACTTGTGGAAAACTACACAAAAACCATGGGTGCCTGACCAACAGGGCAAGATCTGTTCTCCTTTTATTTATCACAGGGGCATGCTCAAAATGGGTCCTTTCACACAGACCATTTTTCCAACATTTACCCACCTTTCAACAAATTTGCTAGAAGGCAACATTTCCCTCTCCACACTCACTTTCCTTTTCAAGTGAAACTTGAAAATGTTTTTGAGGGCTTGGCCAAAGAGGAAAGTGTCTGTCTTTAGCCCTTTCAAGTGTGTCCACCACACTGCCTCTTTCGCTACAGTCACCAGACAAATAAAAATTGCCTGCTCTTCCTGGCCAAAGGAGGGCGGCAGGGAAGTCTTCGCTATGGATTCAGCTGATAGCCGGATCCATCCTACATGTGACAACAGGTATTTGACATAAACCTACAGGTCAGCAATGCTCGGGCACTGGATGAGTGAATGCAGAATGGTTTCGTCGTTCTGCACACACCTCAGACAGGCTCGGCTGACGGCACTTCCATGACTGTAAAATTTATCCCGAACAGGCAGCGCCCCTCGATAACACTGCCTATTTTAGCTTTTTGATGCCCTAGAAGAGGTTAGACGGGTCAAGTGGCGAAGACATTATTCTGCTTAGTGAAGGCATCTAGCAAATGTAACTACTGTCACTCACAGAAAAACTATTGTTTTACCATGAGAAAAGTGGTGTCGAACTGTTAAGTGAAATATGCTTGCACACACACACACACACACACACACACACACACACACAGATATATATATATAAATAATATAATATAAATAATATATATATATATATATATATATATATATATATACACACACACACACATATATATATATGCATATATGGGTACAGGACATCACCAACAGTAAACGACATGAAATAAGAAAACAAATGAGTTAAATATGCAGATAATGAGAGAAACAAAAAGGACAAGTAATACAAAGAATGACCCTTCATCAGTTAGCAGCTGTGTATCTACTCCCCATTTCTAGCAATCAACAACAAGTTCAAATAGAAAGGCGTGGCTTATGTTGCAGCTGTCTTGATTCTGTCTCGGCAGGTGCCTTGGTCTTCTTTTTAGGCTCAAAATATACTGTCACACTACCTTAATCTACAAACGTTGGGGGAAACATACAAAAGATTATAAATTTAATTGTGTTCATTCTCTACAAACACTTGGCAGAAAACATTCAGAGCTTCGATTGTTTGGACATGTTCAATCAACCATATTAGCCTTAACCTACAATGCCAAGCATTCTCACTTGATACTAACCCACGAACATAGCAAGGAACCTACAATAATTTCTAAGACCAGTCATGTGACTATCTTCTAACAATCAAATCCTATTCAAAACATATACTAATTTGAATCATGAACTCCTTATATAGACAGGGCAAGCTTCAAACACTAGTCAGAAGCAAAACAGCTGCAACATAAGCCACGTCTTGCTATTTGAACTTTTTAAAAATCAGTGTAAACTGTGAAACCGGTTAAAGCTTTAAATATATTAATAAAAAATATTTTAACTATTCTCGGTGCATTTTCGACTTCTACTTTTCCTATATTTCTACCCATGTGGAATAAAATAACTTTGTTATATATATATATATATACATATGTACATGGTTCCGGGTTCAGTGCCACTGCGTGGCACCTTGGGCAAGTGTCTTCTACTATAGCCTCGGGCCAACCATAGCCTTGTGACCGGATTTGGTAGATGGAAACTGAAAGAAGCCTGTCGTATATATGTATATATATATATATATA
>NC_068998.1:16477425-16481612 GCF_001194135.2 Octopus bimaculoides | reverse complement strand
TATATATATATATATACATACATACATACATACATACATAAATATGTATATATATATGTTTTTTTTTTTTTAGGTATGCACGTGAGTGTTTTTGTCTCTTTGTCTTGATATCATGTAATTGTACATGAACTTCAGTCATTTCCAACATTCCAAGAAAACTCATCTGGCCATGGGGAAGTATTGCCTTGCTTAGAAACAGTTAAGGATTGGTGACAGGGAGGGCCACTGGCTATAGAAAACTATTCCAGTAAAAACTCTGTTTGACTCATGCTTGCATGGAAAAGTGAATGTTAAAATGATGATGATGATAGTGATGATGATGATGATGATGATGATGATGATAATGATAATGATATTTCTTATTGAATTTACAAAATCTAGAGGATTATAGACAATTCTCTTGCTGTTTATTATTATGATAGGTATGTGCCAAGGAATTCCAGTCACAAACTTGTCTCAGTCACAAATGGAAGAAACTAGTGGTGTGGTGCTCAGCAGATTCAAACGTGATGTCACTACCATCCAACAGAAAGTTAAAATTTATGAAAACTGCAGTGAAGATACAGACTGCCCTGAAGATGCATCATGTGTTGCACACAAATGCAATGATTACAGATGTGTGTGTAGTGCAGATTACCAACCATCATCTGATAAGAATACTTGCATACGAGGTTGGTTAAATTTTTAAATTAAAGAATTTTTGTCAATCTAGGAGTGGAATTAAATATGAAGGAATGAAAAAAAATTAAAAAAATAAAAATAAAATTAATGACTTGTAGGGACACAGTATTTGGTTATGCAACCATTTGGTTATGTATTTGGTTATGCAACCATGATATTCTACAAAGTATATGAAACACTTTTATAAGTTAATACTGTGTTCTACTGTGTTAGCAGTGCTATTGCATCACTTCTTAAGGTTATCTCTACAGATTTTCGATAGAAATTATAGCCAGCACTGATTTTGTTATGATGCTTCATAAAGTTAACAAGTAAAAATGAAATAGGATATTGTTCCTTTAAAGAAAGATAAGTCTGAAGAAGAAATAATATCTATAAAACAAAAATGGAAGAATTAGTTCCATTTGTACTCCACTGTCGATTTATGACTTCATATTAAGGTGGAAGAAAATGATTGAGAGCAGCTGCTTGGATACTGACTGTTTGGCACCACCGAGTAGACATTTAGCCTATTTTGACGATAGTACATTTTGGACCTGGAGGTGGCAAATACATACACATGTAAGAGGGTGCAGAAATGTACACATACACACAGAGAGAGAGAGAGAGAGAGAGAGAGAGAGAGAGAGAGAGAGAGAGAGAGAGAGAGAGAGAGAGAGAGAGTGAGAAAGAGAGAAATTGAAACATCTGATGTCAAATAAATTAGCATTGAATAATCAGTGGTACCAAACAAGTGGATTCAAAACAATTGTGCCAAAATGGCTGTGCCAATATTAATGAACCATATTTTAATTGCTGTGTTGTCTCAAAATTACTTTCTACTGAATATATAGGTATTAAGGCTGTGTACTATACTAGGAATATGCAAGTTAAACGTTATCACGTACCAGAATAATCTTTAAGAAACCATTCCCCGTATATATATTTACATCTGTAAGACAAAGTTAGAACCTACATTCGATCTGCTTGAAAAAGCAGCCAAACCCCTTAAAATCTCACTCGGTCAGCTTAAAAGAGAAAAACAAAGTCAGAAATATGTAAAAGACATGAGGGGCTCAATCGAAGAGTCATCCTGTTAAGAATAGTTAAACATGGTAAACTTGGAACATTTACACATGAACAAAAACTGTAATAATCTTTTGAATATCTTGTATTATCTAATACTTTTTTCAGTGGCCCAAATTGGTCAGCCATGTAATAGGACTGTGAAGTGTGATCCATCTACAGCTGAATGTAGGCCAAGTGGAGAATGTGGCTGCAAATTTCCTCTATTGCTTCAGAATAACTACTGCGTTCTTCCAAATAAGTTACTCTTAGGAGAAAACTGCACATACTCTGACCAATGTGATGTAAGTCACAGACTTTATTGCTTTGAGAGTTCCTGCCAGTGCCTACCTGGATTAATCTCAGCATCTGAGTTAGAGAAAGATTTTGTCTTCAGCCATATGTGCCTTCCACAAAATAATTCTTTTGGTAAGTAAATGATATGTCCTTCCACCAACCAATAAAATGTTTTAAACAGTTTTAATTTCATTTAATCTCATTTGTTGGTATTTTCTGTTTTTTTTTTTTAAGAATAAGAATAGCCTGGGCAAAGTTCAGAGAGCTCCTACCTCTGCTGGTGACAAAGTTGTATCCAGCCCAAATATTATATCTATTTTATGCACAGATTGGCCATATTCAGTCTCTCACACCTATCCTACAATTCTAAAGATAAGCTATCACATCATCGAAATTTCAAAACAAAAATATAATACATGAGTAGTTCAAAATAATGGGTTCATATTTTAGCATAAGGCCAGCAATTCTGGGGAGGGGTCAAGTTGATTACATCAACTCCAGTACTCATCTGGTACTTTTTTTATCAACTCCAAAAGGATGAAAGGCAAAGGTAGAATTTGAATTTGAACATAAAGATGGATGAGATGTTGCCAAGCATTTTGCCTGGCGTGATAACGATTTTGCCAGCTCGTCACCTTTTGAGTAATTCAAAATAATGTGAATAAATAAGCATTACATTTGGTAAGGTAATATGAATGCTAAAGGGTTAATGTATGACAAGTGCAGGTGTGGCTGTGTAGGTAAGAAGTTTGCTTCCCAACTACATGATTTTGGGATCAAACCTACTGTGTTGCATCTTTGGCAAGTGTCTTTTACTTATAATCCCAGGCCAGCCACTATCTTTTGAGTAGATTTGGTCACTAGAAAGAGTGAGAGGCTTTGGTTGACCCAGGATAATAGTAGAAGACATTTGCTTAAGGTGCCATACAATGGGACAGAACTCGAGATCACATAGTTGGGAAGCAAGCTTCTTAACCACTCACCAAGGACTGCTATAATGGACATTTGATGTTCAGGACATATATTGGGCTACAATTCATTGAAAAAAAACCCAGGAAAGTTCTTGTAGAATAGTTTTGGAAGAAAACAAATAAGAACAACACAGAAGTTTCTAGTTTATAAATTTTGTTTATACAATTATTTTGTGTTTATTTGTTGCTTTCTTCAAGATTTTCCTTTACAAATAATCATGGACTGTTTATTTTATTCCTTTCAGACCCATGCAACAATGCTTCCTCAACAGAAGAACTGTTTGAGCCAACAAGAATTACATATTCAAAGTCAAATTATAGTGAATTAACAGGCTGGCGTAATGCCTCAAAGTCAAATTATACTGAATTCTCACATTCGGTTAATGCCTCAAAATTAAACAATAACAATGATAACGATGATGATGATGATGATAACACTAATGATGATGATAATGGTGACGACGACGACAACGATGATGATGATAATAATAATAATAATGATAATAATAATGATAATAATAATAATAATAATAATAATAATAATAATAATAATAATAATAATAATAATAATAGCGTTAATAACAACACTAATAAAGGTAAGTCATAAATGAAATTCAGTTTTAGGGAAATGAAAATTTCACATTTGAAAATGAGAATGAGTTATGTTTGATAGTTTGTGTTATGAAATGGCATACTATGAAAAATATAATATTCATGTAATTGTTCTCAATGACAGCTAAAATCTATGGAAGTATAACAAGTGCTAGTTATTGAATAATAAAAAAATGGAAGTTGAAAATAAAAACAGCTTTCCTATTGCAAGGCCAAAAAAAATTTTGATGGGAAACAGTAGTGGTGACTAATATAGCATTCACATAGGCAGTTGTGAGGAAAGAAAGTCATTAAAACTAAAAGATCAGAATAAGCTGAAATATATTCAGAGATGATGAAAGCATCACCATGTATCAGGGTATTTATTGTTTATATATGTATAGTGTATTTAAACATGTATTAGGCGCAGGAGTGGCTGTGTGGTAAGTAGGTTGCTTACCAACCGCATGGTTCTGGGTTTAGTCACATTCCGCGGCATCTTGGGCAACTGTCTTCCACTATAGCCTCGGGCTGACCAAAGCCTTGTGAGTGGATTTGGTAGATGGAAACTGAAAGAAGCCCATCGTATATATGTATATATAT
>NC_068998.1:16471585-16477334 GCF_001194135.2 Octopus bimaculoides | reverse complement strand
TATATATATATATATATATGTATGTGTGTGTATATGTTTGTCTCCCCAACATCGCTTGACAACTGATGCTGGTGTGTTTACGTCCCTGTTACTCAGCAGTTCAGCAAAAGAGACCGATAGAATAAGTACTAGGCTTACAAAGAATAAGTCCTGGGGTCGATTTGCTCGACTAAAGGCAGTGCTCCAGCAGATGACTGAAACAAGTAAAAGAGTAAAAGAGTATATAAATATATATGGATTCCACTGGTACATTTGTTTTTTTAAGCTCCTTGGTCCATAGGCAGGCTATTGATGACTATTCTTTACCATTCTCGACTTTTGACTGTCTTTTCTGCTACTCTCCGGTTGGATCCCTGATTTTTCAGATCTGCTACAGTACTCTGCCTCATATATTTTCCCAAAGGAAAGCCTGCCTCTCCCAGGACTTGTTAGTTTTGAAATGTTTCTGTAACTTTGCTTTTCTTCTAAGTAGGGGGGTGTTGGCCCTATGCAAACCCATTTTACCTCTGGGAAGAGGTGATCCATATTAGTTTGGCCTTTATCCTTTGATCTGACCTGCATGGGAGGCCCAACCTGAAGCTTTAATTCTGAGTCACTGACTTGCCCAGGTTACCATTTTGCAACAAGAACTTGACCTTCCATTTGACTGGTTTCTTTACAATTTCTCTCTTTGCACTGCATCCTTCAAAACTTCCATGCTTCCTGAGATTCGCCAACACTACACCTGATTTTCTCCCCTCTATACACACACAAGCATGTATCTAACTCATACACTGTTCACTTTCCAGACATTTGTACAATACTGCATATGCTTTATGCGCACTTTTGACAAGTTGTAGTGCACCTGAGCACTGTATACAATAATTTCATTATTATTATGATTTTATCTGAATTCACATGCAATACTTTGGTTAACTGGATCTCAGATGTTTTAGATATCTATCCATTAAGCATAACATTAGGTATTCTATAAGTTAGGACTGATATAAAGTCCATAAAAACATTGTATTATCCAAGATCTGTTAGAAGACTTATTTGTGTATCATTTATGTGTAATTTTTGTATATATTAATATTTGAAATATTTCATATTAATGATTGAATGAATTTAATAATATTGTATCATTTTATATTCATAGAATCTTCAACACAAATTAAAAGTTTACTGGTACATGATGAAAATATCACTATGGAAATAGCAGAGATACAAGTATCAACTCAAAATATTGGATCAAACTGCACAACAGACATTCAGTGTCCCAGCAACAGTGTTTGTACTCAGAATTCTTGTGGCATATACTTGTGTACATGTCGTAAAGATTTCTTTGAGATAGAAGGGTTTTGTAGAAAAGGTATGTACATTAAGATATACATCTATCCTTGTTTATCACAGGAGATTGAGTTAAAAAAAAAAACTGTGCTGAATGAGTCAATGACAAATGAATAGTAAAACAAATGAGAAAATTAGGTTTTGCTCCAAGATTCCAAATTGTCCTAAGCATGATGAATGGTCAGCAGGGTGTGCTTTTGTGCTCGAAGCAGAAATTTTGACTGGTTATTGATCTGTGCTGTCATGGTTCAATTTGTGATAAGCTTAATGCAGTTCACAATGAGCATGTCATGTTATCCTATATCAGTGAAGACTGAATTAGTGTTAAACAACGTTAGATTTATATCACTAAAAGATGAAATAATGAAACTATAGAAAATATGTAGTGGTTGTCCCATAACATATCAGGATATTGGGCTGCAAGTGAAGGTTCGTTGTTGTTCTTTAGTTCTACATCAGTTTTGATTGAGCAGAGCTATGATCAAATGCATTCAAGTCATAACCACTCTATATTTTCTATTCAGCTATAGAGTATCTAAGGCTACACTCACTATACAAAGTGGTTGACTGGCAGAGTTATTAGAATGTTGGACCGAAAACATAGTGATATTTTATTCTGGCTCTCTGCCTTCTGAGTCCAAATTCTGCTGTGATCAAATTTGTTTTTCATCCTTTCAGGGTCAATATATAACATACTAGACTAGTGCTGATGCAGTCCTTTCTCCTTCCAGCTATCACATCCTGAATGTTCTGCACAATCAAAAGTGGGAGAGTTGTGATAGATTTTTGGATACTTGTAACATATATGGGTACCTAAAACCTTTAGCAAAACATGGTACATGCTGATACCAAATCACCTATGATTGCAAGTGACGACCATAGTTTAGTTTTTCTCACTATCCCATGTGTCCCTCCTTTTTTTAAGATACTATGGTGTGATTTGAAGGATACTTGGCTACTGTTGTTGTTGGCACTCCGTCGCTTACGACGTCGAGGGTTCCAGTTGATCTGATCAACAGAACAGCCTGCTCATGAAATTAACGTGCAAGTAGCTGAGCACTCCACAGACACATGTACCCTTAACGTAGTTCTCGGGGATATTCAGTGTGACACAGTGTGACAAGGCTGACCCTTTGAATTACAGGCACAACAGAAACAGGAAGTAAGAGTGAGAGAAAGTTGTGGTGGAAGAGTACAGCAGGGTTCGCCACCATCCCTTGCTGGAGCCTCGTGGAGCTTTTAGGTGTTTTCGCTCAATAAACACTCAGAATGCCCGGTCTGGGAATCGAAACCGCGATCCTATGACCGCGAGTCCGCTGCCCTAACCACTAGGCCTTTGCGCCTCCACTTGGCTACTGTATCTAGCAAGTAAAGTAACTTCCTGAGTCAGTTTGTGAAAAACTTTCGTTTTCATGTAATATATTTAGGACAAATCAGCCTATAGGAGCCCATATCTATGGTAGGATATGAACTCATTACAAGTTAATGAAACACAGTTCTCTTGCAACAACAAATGACATGATATGAATTGTAGAAATACATGCACAGGAAAACTGAAGCATTTGCTCTGTTGAAAATAATTGGCCTTTCAGACCCACTAATGCAGTGAATTTATATGTTTATATACAGAATATGAGTGTTTACATCTCATGTGACATATTTACATATCGGCTAATTTCTAGGAAAAATTTATATCTATTATATCAATGAGAGTGTATGTGTGTGTGTGTGTGTGTATGTGTTTATATCACAGAGAAGCTCCAAAACGGCACTTCCTTAAGAAAAACGGATTTGATTTTCAAACTCTGTGTCCTAATGGGAAGAGTTTTGATAATTAGTAATAACGAAATTATTTGCTACAAGAAATAACTCAACTTTTAGATCACCAATTTACCTCTCTCTATCTGTCTATCAGTCTTTACATGCCTATTACACTTTCCCCTCTCTATATATGTTTACCACACTCTTTATCACTCTCTGTGTATGTATATCTCTCATACATGCTGCTTCCTCTCTCTCTCTCTTGATATGACATGTAATGCAATATCGAGGGCTTCTGTCTATCTCTATGTAAATTATTTACATGCCTGTTTGACCATTTCACATGACTTTATTCATTAAAACTTATTAAAACTTCTGACAACTTTCGTTGTAATGCTTTGCTTTCATTTGGTTTAAAACTTTGTTGTCAATGTTTTTGCTTTCATTTTGTGATAGATTGCTATCATGCAGAAAATACTAGCTTCCAAATCTTGTTTTTCCGATTGGGTAAAAATGATCAAAATCTAAACTCCTGTAGTATTTTACTAAAATTTTTCTGGAATAAAGGAATCATAAAATTAGATCCAGAGTAAAAAATTACATCAATATGCTAAATTTGAACATTTTCATTTAATTTCAAAATTTAAAAATCTGTGACAGCTACAGAAAAAAATCCTTCTTTCTGTGTGCCACTCTCTTTTAAAATTTTCTCATTGTAAACATTCCCCCTCTTCCCATATATTTCCCATACTCTCTTTCTCACTATTTCTCTGTATATCACTCACATTGTGCGTGTGTATATTTGTGTGTGTGTGTGTGTGTGTGTGTGTGTGTGTGTGTGTGTGTGTGTGTAAGAAATTTTATGAGAGCGACAGAGATGGAAGACCCTCACAAAGCATCAGCAGCAAGCTTAGAAAAATCTCTACATCTGCACACCAAATGGAAAAACAAAAACTTTGTTTATTGAGACATTATAAATTGATTGCCCCAAATAATGCAGAAATTCATCCTTTTCAGATTGATAAATAAGTACCAGTTGAGCACTGGAGTTGATGTAATCGACTTACCCCCTCCCCGAAATTGCTGGCCTTGCACCAAAACTTAATACTGATATTATTTATATTATCCATGTTTTAAATCTTTTTGTTTTCCTGTTATCTTACTTTTGTATTGATCAGTTGCTGGCATTGGAAGTGAGTGCAATAGCACAACAGTTTGTTATCCTTCCTCAACAGAATGTAAACCCAGACAGCGCTGTGGCTGCAAGTTCCCATTTGTGCTGAAAAATGGCTTTTGTGTGTTACCTGGAAAATCAATTGTAAATGAACAGTGCACCACTACTGCTGATTGTGCAGCTGAACAGCATCTGAAGTGTAAGGATGGCATATGTCAGTGCATGCCAGGATTTGTTTTGGCTTCTGTTAAGGATTTCTACCAGTTACCAGGAGAGATGTGCATTCCAGTCAACTCACTTGCTGGTGAGTGTTGTTTCAACCCTTCTTCCTTTATTACTCTGTAGATATGATCATATCTTTACCGTTATCTGTATGATCCCACAATAAACAACATAGCTTACTGCCATCAGTTAGTACAGCTCTAAACATATGTGGTCTGATCAATAAGTGTCCAGACTGTTGTCATAGTAACGAAGCTAAAGCATGCAGAGTGAAGCTGCTTGGCAAAGGTTGACCTTAAACTCTGCTGTGCATGCACATTAAGTTTTAATGCTCTAGCTCACTTCTACTGTTTACAGCAATGCTTAGAAGGAAAGTGTGTAGTGTGTGATCATGACAGAGAAAGTCGAGCAGAGAAGCTGCATCAAATTTTGCCCAAAATGTGGCAATACCTGCTCAGAGGCCTACTTAAAGTTTTCAAAAAGTTTTCATTGTTCTCAACATTATACTACTATACTTCACATTTCATCATCACACTACATCTAGAGAAAAGCTACCCTCTGTTTCAAAAACATACTGCCTTTACTCTCTTACTTTTTTTACTGTTACAATAATGGCCTCTTTGCTGAGCTGCCTGGTCTCATACCACCACTACTCAAGTACTTCCATCTCACTTGTCTTTCCTCTAATCACCCATGTTGTGTTAACCCCACTTTATTTAGGCTTCACACTAAAAATTATATTCAATCCTTCCTCCCCAAAACATGAATCCCTTGTCATTCACTTCCTGCTCACGTTTTTAATCACAGGTGTTGCCTTGCAATAGTTTAAGCAGAACATTATTAACATCTCTCTCACTGGTCTCAGAGAACTGGCAAAGGCCATGGCTACTGCATTTTCCTTCAAACTAAGCAGCTATCTTTATAAACATTTGCTATTGTCATCAAAGGGAAAACATTAGGTCTTGTGTAACGTCTTAAAAATATTTCTTGCAGAAACCTGTAATGGCTCTAACTCAGATTCATCTACTCAAAGCAATACAAACCTGTTGGCTTCCTCAAGTGTTGGATTTATAGGTAAATATCTTTTTCTAGATATGTTATTGCTATTAACTGGAATTTGAAGATACTTATAATAATAATGAACTTATTGTATATAGTGCTCAGGTGCAATAAGTTATAAAATGAAAAAGTAACCAAAACTGCATGAACGGTACATAGAATATGCACAAGAAGTGAACGGTGAATAAATCTTAAAAATATGCA
>NC_068998.1:16470590-16471575 GCF_001194135.2 Octopus bimaculoides | reverse complement strand
TACATACATGCATGCATGCATACATACATACATGCATGAAAACATACATGTGTGTGTGTGTGTGTGTGTGTGTGTGTGTGTGTGTGCATGCATGCGCACATGTGTCTTTGTGTCTGTGTTTGTTCCCCGCCACCGCTTGACAACTGGTATTACTGTGTTTACGTCCCCATAACTTAGCGGTTTAGCAAAAGAGACAAATACAATGAGTACTAGGCTTTAAACACAAGTCCTGAGGTTGATTCATTTGACTAAAAATTCTTCAAGGCAGTGCTCCAGTATGGCTGCAGTCTGATGACTGAAACGAGTAAGAGAAAGTATAATAATTGTACAATTTATGGTGCAAAACAATAACGAAAAAAAAAACCGAAAAGAAGAGGATAAACGATGCTTTTTTGTTTGTTCGTAATCATCATCATCATCATCATCACTTAACGTCAATTTTCCATGTTTGTATGGGTTGGATGGTTTGACAGAATTTGATAAGCCAGGTATTTTCTTGATCTACCACTTTGATTTTTCTTTTCTCTAGTGTCATGACTTTGCAGGTGGTTATGTTCATGGGTGGGCGTATTGAATAAATTTAATTCGATTTGCTTGAAAAATCTTTGTTCGTAAACTGTTCAGTGCAGATACTTTATATATATATATATTATTATATGTATTTATTTTCTCTTAGTTAATAATTAACTCCGACAAAATAAATTGGTTAATAGATACCAGAGTAGCAAAGATCATAAAATGACTGTGGTGTAACACCTGTTTATGATGTAGAAACTCCCTGTTATTTTGGGCAATTGAGTAAATATAAAAATTTAATAAATGGAGTAATACGCATATGTTAAATGAATTCTTTTATTTCCAACATATGTTTCGAAGATTACAAATGGTTCCTTCCAAAGGAATAGGTGATGTTGATAAAGATGTAATCTTCTCTTCAGGGAAATACATAGGAACCAGCTTAACTGTAACTTAATTATATATATAT
>NC_068998.1:16463776-16470347 GCF_001194135.2 Octopus bimaculoides | reverse complement strand
GGCCGTTTTCATGCGGGTGACACGTAAAAGCACCCACTACACTCTCTGAGTGGTTGGCGTTAGGAAGGGCATCCAGCTGTAGAAACTCTGCCAAATTAGATTGGAGCCTGGTGTTGCCATCCGGTTTCACCAGTCCTCAGTCAAATCGTCCAACCCATGTTAGCATGGAAAGCGGACGTTAAACGATGATGATGATGATGATGATGATATACATATATATATATATATATAGAGAGAGAGAGAGAGAGAAAGAGAGGCGGGGGTTAAAGAAAGGAAAAATATATCTAAAACTGTCCAACGACAATTTATTCCAAAGTGATTGTTCTAAACTTCCCCTCAAAAATCACATCTAAGAGTATTTTGGGATGAATTAACCAACGACTAATTGACCTGGGTAGGAACTGATCAACGACGAATTGACCTGGGACAAATTAACCAACGACGAAATAACTGGGAATGAAGTGTCCTAGCACCTACGTGTGTGTCTGAAGGTAACTGACAGCCAAACCTATATTGACAGACACTGTGAGTGTTGGTACTTGCTGCGAAAACAAGCTGCATGAAAGCTTTCATGTTAGAATAGTTGCTCCTTTTGAATATTTCTGTTTCAGCAAACAGATGATCTCTGGTTGTGATATCTGTGCAGCCTATAAGGATGCAAAGACTTCTGGGGAGACTGTAGATGTTGGTCATATATTGGATCTGTGATGATATGGCTCTAATATATTGGTTGTTCACTAATGTCGCTGTTTGTTTGGGTGTTTATTGTATTAATGAAGCATTTTACTTTTTTTAATAAGTCATCTCTGTATGCTGTGAGAGGTGTTGTTGGAAATTACAAGCTTATCTTCTATGAGAATAATAGGATTATATAATTGAGTGAGTGTTATTTATATATATACATACATACAAGGGGATACCCTGAAGAAACTGGAATTTTGCAATCTTATTTCATTCACTTAGTTTTACATATTTACACTTTTATTGCCTTCAAAGTATTCTCCATTTGAAGCAATGCATCAGTCCAGATGCATTTTCCACTGTTCGAAGCAGTGCTGGAACCCTTGAGAAGTGATGCCTTTTAACACCTCTGTCATTTTTTTCTTCACCTCTTCCACATCAGTAAATTCCATAGCACCAGCTTTCATCACCAGTGATGACCTTCGGAAAAGGCTCTGGATCAACTTCCAACTGTTCTTTCAGTTCATGACATGCATTCAGTTGTGACTGCTTTTGACCTTCCTCGAGCAAGTGAGGCACAAATTTTGCTTCATTTGCAATTCCTCACTCAAAATTCGTTGGCAGGAGCTCCAGAACACACCAATCATGTCAACAAATTCGTCAATTGTTCAGTGACAGTCCTCCAAGATCAGTTCATGAATTTTCATGATGCTTTCATTTGTTCAGGAGGTTGATGGTTGCCCTGAACGAGGTTGGTGTTCAAGCGACAAATAACCATCCCTAAAGTGTGAAAACCACTTGTAAACTTGTGTTTTGCTCATGGCAGGGTCCTTGGAAGCTGTTTGAAGCATGACATCTGTTTTGGCTGCTGTTTTCTCTGGCAGAAAACAGAATTTCATGGGAGCACACTGTTCCTTTGTTTAAGTCATCAGAAAAATCGACAAACGGGGGAGAAGCATTGCAAAACAAAGATGCACCATGAAGCTGAACGACCTCAGCTGACAACACTGGTCTGCAGCCTGATGTCTAAGGGTTGCATCAAATGGCTTCTAGTGGTAGAAGCCCAAACTACAATGGGCTTGTCCCTACATGCATGCATGCACACATACGTACATACATACATACATACATACATACATACATGCATGCATACATACATACATGCATGCATACATACATACATGCATGGATACATACATACATATATACATACATACATACATACATGCATGCATGCATACATACATACATGCATGAAAACATACATACATACATACATACATACATACATACATACATACATACATACATACATACATACATACATACATACATACATACATACATACATACATACATACATACATACGTACGTACATACATACATTACTTTGTTTAGTGGAAGCAATTTATAATTAACAACTATTTTGTTTGCTGGAGCGCTGAATTTAAATACTTTTAGGGATCTGCAGAAGAAAATTAAATAAAAGGAAAAACAAGATATCAGTGTGTCTTCTCTTGTATCACTATATAAAGATGAAGTCTTTGGTGTTGTACCAACGACTTAACAAACTAATATGGGATTTCATTTGCAACTGTTAGAATTTTATACTTTGTCATTGAAGTAGCATCTCTTTGTTTCATCTCATTAGTATTCAAGACTGACATTTTTTGTTTTTGGTAATTTCTCCATCTCTCCTTACCAGGTCACTGCAATGATGGTTCTTCAGGAGAATCATGTATCAACAGAGCTGTTGATGATCTCACAGAAGGGAATAAATTACTTGGTAATTATTTTATTTTTATCCTCCTCTTCCTCCGAAGTCCATCTTCTAGGCTGGCATAGGTTGAATGGTTTGACAGGAGCTGGCAAACCAGAGAACTGCATCAGACTCCATTGGTTGCTTTGGCATGGTTTCTATTGGCTGAATATTAATAATATTAAGAAATTATATAATATTAATGTTATTAATATAATATTCGATATCAACCTGCCTAAAATCACCCTCATTTCTATGACGTAAACATCATCTTTAAAAATCACCCTAATTAAAACCTGCCATTAAAATTTCATGTTAAATTATGTTCCAAACAACAGTTTAATAATGGCAGTTATTGTATTAAACATTTTATTTTCAAAATTAATAAAGAAAAGCTGAGTATTTTAACAGAGATATGGTAACAAAAAGGGTTAAAAGTTATCAATATGATTCACACAGCCAAATAAAGATAATATCCTCAAGTATTGATAAGGTGGAGTATCACATACGTACTACAATGAATTGAAAAAAAAACTTTGATCAGTTGAGATTATCCATACAAGTAGTATTTAAAACTCACTCTGGGATTATTTCATATCTAAAGGCAAAAAGGAGCAAAATAAGATCAGTTGATTAAAATTTTCCCAGCCACATGGTTTTGGGTTCAGTCCCACCGCGTGACATGTTGGGCAAGTGTCATCTACTATAGCCTTGGGTTGACCAAAGCCTTGTGAGTGGATTTGGTAGACGGAAGCTGCTTGTCACACACACACACACACACACATAGATTTCAAATCTCAGTGTTTGAATGTTTTGGTTATATATGTGTGTGTGTGTGTGTGTGTGTGTGTGTGTGTGTGTATGTATCTATGAGTGCATGTCTTTGTGTCTAAGTTTGTCCCCTATCACCCCTTGACAATCGGTGTTGGTGTATTTACGTTCCTGTAACTTAGCAGTTCAGCAAAAAAAAAAATAAATAAATAAATAAAAACTGATTGAACAAGTGCTAGGCTTAAAAAAATGTCCTGGGGTTCTAGCTACGAGCTATGACTGTGTAAAAAACAAAAGAAGAAAAAATATCAGACATGGGAGATACCTCACATCAGATTAATTAATGGAAATTGGAGGCGACAATTTTGAGTGAACTTGATCTTTAGAGCTAAAAGAACAAACATATTTTAGTCTTGATTTGAATACAAAGACTGATCACTTATATATATTGAAACAGAGAAAATGTTGTGTTCTGATTATTAAATCATCAATATGGCTAAGGAAAAATACTTCAGCAATGTATTCTGCAAACTAAAGTACAAATATGGTAGGGCTTCACATATGCAATATAACATTAAAATTCTGCTGAAGTTGACTTTGCCTTTCATCACTTCAGGGTTGATAAAATAAGTACTAGTTCAGCATTGGGGTTGACGAAACCCATTTTCCCCTCCTTCAAAGCTGCTGGCCTTGTTGCAGGGTTAGAAATAATTATATGTATTACTTCCACTACTTTCAGTACTGAGTTTATATACAGTACTTATATATAGTACTTATTTACAACCAGATGGATTTATCCAGTGAGTGTTTGACCCAAGGACACTGTATATAGCAAGGATGAGACTGAAGTCTTTTGCTTTTTAGATAATATTTTAACCTCACCCCCTTGGATCTTGACCATCTGTGTCTTTCAAAGCATCTAGCATGTTCAGTTGTAATGGCATTTGAACTGAGAACAACAGACTCGACAAGAAACCATAAATATTAGTTTCAAATTTTTTCACAAGGCCAGCAATTTCAGGGTGGTGGACAAGTTGATTACATCAACCCAGTGCTCAACTGGTACTTATTTTATCAACTCCGAAAGAATAAAAGGCAAAGTCGACCTCGGCAGAATTTGAACTCAGAATGTGAAAGTGGACAAAATGCTGTTAAGCACTTTGTTCAGCATGCTAACGATTCTGCCAGCTTGCTGCCTTAATATAATATTAATATTGATTTCAAATTTTGGCACAAGGCCAGCAATTTCGTGGAAGTGGGTACGTCGATTACATCGACCCCAGTGCTTATTTTATCAATCCCAGAAAGATGAAAGGCAAAGTCAATCTCAACAGAATTTGAACTCAGAACATAATGCTGCTAAGCATCTTCTCAACCATTTTTTTTTACCAATGGACCCCTTTGTTTACTATTTTACTCTGGTGGACCTCCATAGCCATTCCATGTTTAAAAACTAGTTTTACGGATGCTTCTTTCAAAATTCCTAATTTGCTTTTCACACATTAACTTGCACAAGTTGAATTATGTAAAACATTAGAGAAAGGAATCTTGCTGTTTCTTACAATAAATACATGTAAATCAAATGTTTTTCCTGGACTCTTAAAATATTTCTGTGAATCTCCAGTTTACTATTTTGCTTGCGTGGACCCTAAAAAATCTTGTATGAACCCCCAGGCATCATATAGATTGAAAACTGCTGCTCTAGACACAATAGAATAAGTATCACTCGAAGACTTACTTTCCACATACATGTTAGAGATAAATACTTGTTATTATCACTGCGTTTGTTACAATATTGCAGATCGTGTACTTGCACCAATTGCTGCTGCAGTTTTAATTCTGCTTCTTTTCATTGCAATAATGGTTTATTCCAGAAAAAAATGCAAGTAAGTATTTACTTTTTTATCCAATCAAAATATATTTCCTACTAAACATAATGTAATATCTAGCTTGGTGAAAATAGTGAACTTGCAGACTTAATAACTTCATGTGTTTATTAGTTATATAAAAATAGTTTATATAGAACTAATATATATATATATATAACTGCCATCTCTGAAGAGTACAGGGTTACATAACTGGGCTGTTGTCGAATACTCCATTGAAGCCCTAGTGTGAAACTGATTGGTAGGATCTGCTGTAACTGATATAATGCTGTACACTTCAATTAATATATCCACTCTATTGTCAAATATATGAGAGCATATTTTTTCTGACTTATGGATTCGTTGATGTTCTCTCTCTCTCTCTCTCTCTCTCTCTCTCTCTATATATATATATATATATATATAATATATACCTCATATAATTTACAGTTAGCTTATGTAATAAAAGTTATCATCTTTAGAATATCACGAAGGGCTTCAAATTTGGAAACTCACTCAGGTGTAGGACACTCATGCATGCATGCACATACACATGCACACACACGTGCGCACACAAACACACACACACACACAGAGTTTCTGGCACATAGTTTCAGTCCTATTGAATTCCCTTCCATAAGTATTTTCAATCTATATTCACAGATGTTTTCTAATATTTTAAGATTTTCTGTCTTGGTTAAAGAAGCTGTAAAAAAAACAAAAAAAAACTAAAAAGCAGAGCCTTTGCTTAAATGTTTCAATCAACATTCATTGAAATAGTTTGTTTTATTTCCCCAGTTCTCGCTCGAGCATCGAGAGACGAAATCCTTCACGATTATGAAATGAAATCTTTACTACATCGATGAGGAGGATAAAATGTAATAAAAAAGAGAGACAGAGAGAGAAACAAACTTCAGCATGTTTGACTTGAATTATATAGCAGGACTGAAGGCATGGTACAGAATGATTAGAAGATGGGTTATAATAGCAGCTAATTACCAATGTCATCCTTGCCTCATTAACAAGATTGATTTGAGCTGGATTCTGTTATGGACATAACTGTTGAGAGATTAACTGTTTCAGTGGAAATTGTTATTTCACCAGTTGCTGTATCTAACCATACTGTTTCTTCCCCATTATAATTCGTTTGTATTATACCGACAGCATCATATGTGTTAACATTAGACTAACACTCCCCAACGAACACTCTTATAGCTTCTTTTGAAACTGCTGCTACCATTCAAACAAAACAATAAATAAAGCTTCATTGGAAAAAAAAAAAGATCAATTGTTTTTATTTTGTGGCAAAAAATAATTGATTTGCAAAGATTTTCATATTTGTAATAATATAAAAATACTTTTAAATAATTTTTAAATAATTTTGAACAAAAATAACAATGCATTCTTTTTCTTTTCGTTCATTTGATTGCTTTGCAAAAGAAATGTGTGTGTGTGTGTGTGTGTGTGTGTGTGTGTGTGTGTGTGTGTGTGTGT
>NC_068998.1:16449818-16462272 GCF_001194135.2 Octopus bimaculoides | reverse complement strand
TATATATATATATATATATATATATGTACTGATCCATGAAGAAAATTCAACAAAAAAAGTACTCTATCTGGTGAGAGATAAATATTATTTATTTAAAGTCACAATACATGTATTAAAGCACTACTAATAGTTTCATATGTTGAGAAAACTCAAATATATTCTTCAGGTGCAAATCTTCTCAGTTTATTTCACCTTCTTTCTATTATTCAATTTCTTTAGTTCATTATAATATGTGGTTTGCACCTGAAGACTATGTTTGAGTTCTCTCAACATATGAAACTATTAGTAGCGCTTTAATACATGTATTGTGACCTTAAATAAATAATATATATATATGTTTTTTTTTAGTATGAGGCAAAGTAAGTTTTCACAAACAGCAAAGCTGTCAAACTATTGTGACTATCATTAATAATCATTTTGACTATCATTGTGACTAACATTGTGACTATCATTAATAATCATTTTAATACTGCAATGACTCCATTGTGTTGCAAAAAAAAAATTGATTTTTCTTAAATCACATGGTAGATAAATAAGGGAATGCATGTCGTTTTGTACAATATTGTTTACACTAAGGCAATAGTGTTTACAATATGACTGTAAAGTTCACAATAATATCACAGCATTTACAATGATACCATTATTAACATCATTAGAATTTATAAACTTTCAAGAGAACGTGAAATAATTATTTTTTGGAATGGTAGATCTTGAAGCAAATAAAGCTATAAATATAACAGCATGTAGATATTGATTTCAAATTTGGTTACAAGGCCAGCATGTTCATGGAAAGATTTAGGTTGATTACATCAACCCACAGTGCTCAACATGTACTCATTTTATCGACCCTGAGAGGATGAAAGGCAATGCTGACCATGGCAAAATTTGAACTCAGAACAAATAGTGCGTAAATATTCTTTTCTACTCTAGGCACAAGACCCGAAATTTCTGGGGAGTGGGGGGGGGGTAGTCGATTAAACCAGCTCCAGTACACAACTGGTACTTAATTTATCGACCCCAAAAGGACGGAAGGCAATGTTGACCTCAGAGGGATTTGAACTCAGAACATAAGACAGATGAAATACCGCTAAGCATTTCGCCCAGTGTGCTAACATTTCTGCCAGCTTCCTGCTTTAGTTGTCTGTAATATTCTTTTGTACTCTAGGCACAAGGCCTGAAATTTTGGGGAGGAGGGAGCAGTCGATTAGATCAACCCCAGTATGCAACTGGTACTTAATTTATTGATCCTGAAAGGATGAAAGGCAGAGTTGACCTCAGCGGAATTTGAACTCAGAACACAAAGACAGATGAAATATTGCTAAGCATTTTGCCTGGTGTTCTAACGTTTCTTATTTCTTTATTGCCCACAAGGGGCTAAACATAGAGGGGACAAACAAGGACAGACAAAGGGATTAAGGTGATTACATCGACCCCAGTGCGTAACTGGTACTTAATTTATCAACCCCGGAAGGATGAAAGGCAGAGTCGACCTCAGCGGAATTTGAACTCAGAACATAAAGACAGATGAAATACTGCTAAGTATTTCGCCTGGTGTTCTAACGTTTCTGCCAGCTTGCTACCTTAAATATTGTGTAAATATTGAGTTACAACAATCCCTTTGGATTAAAAAATTCAATGGCTGCCTCTGGACTTGACTTTTTCTATTATTTATAGCCTTATTTGGTTTTGAGAGCCACAGTTCCAAAACAGAATTAACAACATAGTGTTTATAACAATAATGTTTACAATAGACAGATTACAATTGATGTTTGTTAATAACATAGAACATTAATCAGCGCTCTTCTTCTGTGTAACTTGCTCTCTCTCAGCAACTGCTTTAGCTAGAGCATCAACCATTGGCTTGGGGTCGTAGCATGGTCCTGTACCGCCCAAATCAACAGGAATCATGGAAGGTTTAAAACATTGCCAGAAAGGTTCGAGATCATAGCCATACAAAAATACCTGTGAAATAGATTAGGAAAGATTGTCAATATTCAGGTGTTGCTATCATATAAGGTGAGTCCTACATCTGTCATTGGGCCATTGTTATACCCTTATGGTTTAATATTGTTCATATACTAGTTTTAGAGAAAGTGATCTCTTAGAGAGGATAAGCAGATAGACACACGCACACACACACACACACACACACATGCATACAACCACACACACACACACACACATGCATACAACCACACACACACACACATGTGCACACAGGTGTGTATATGTGTGTGTATGTATATGTTTGTATATGTTTATATATATATATGTATACAATTGGTATATGTTTGGGGTAAGGATGCATGTGGCAAGTTGAGAGGGTTGATTGAAAAAAGCTGTCTGAGAAGGCTACATTTGAAGAAAAGTGACAAAAGTCACTTTTCTTGTGTGTGTTGCATAATTAATCAGCATGACAATGCAAGACCACAGTCAAACATTCTACGTTATTCTTATCAATCTTATCAGTCGAGTGAATAATAAGATTCAGCATTGAGAAATAGAGCAAACATTTTATTTTTGTTGTCTTCAAATCAATTTTGTATTAACTAAAAAAAAAAAAAATGGCAAAAGAGAAAATTCTTCAGGTGCAACCCTTTTGTAGACAGAGCAACATTTTGTTCATCAGCAGTACAAAGATAGGGTGAAATTTTGGTCGTTTTTGTTGTAGTTCAATACAAGGCATAGTGGTTGATTGTTGAATATTGAATGTTAATGTATTGAAGTATCACTAGAGGTCCTTACTGCATGCATTCCAGTGCAATACCTATGATTTGCATGTCATTATGACATATATCAAGAGGATTGAAAAGTAATGTCATGTTTTCAAGGAAATAGTAATTGAAAGGGATTTATGTCAACGTATCAGGTACTTATCTCAGCGGCTTAAAAAACCTTGGTCTACTGTGCAAGATCATCTCAAACAAATTGGGAAAGGATGTGAGAACCTTATGAATTGTCCTCTGAGAATAAAGCAATGCATTCAACTATTTGCAACAATTTGCTAATCAGGAATGAACAAACAGCTTTTCTTAATTGAACTGTAACAGGTAATGGGAAATGGATAGTGTATGCTAACAATAAACATAAAAAGAAGCAGTGCTATCACCAAATGAAAATCAAGTTCCCACATTGAAACCAGATCTAGACCCAAAGAAGATTTTGCTGTTTGGTGGAATACAATAGGCATTCCCTTTGAATTCCCTTTGTATTATTTAAACAAGGGAAAAGCATCATTACATCAACAACTTGAATGGGTCAAGTTTTGATAAAAAAAGCAATCAGCTGTAGTTTACAGAAAAGGGGCCATCCTGCAATATGACAATGCAAGACCACATTCAATGAAGATAATAATCCAAGAAAAGATAACCTCATTAGTCTGGGAAACTCTACCAAACACTCCCTGCTTATCAGACCTTGCACCATCAGATTTTCATCTCTTCATGCCACTTGGACATTTTACCAGTTGAGAAATATTCAGAAGTGGGGATGATGTTGAAACAGCACTCCAAACATTTTTCCTCTTCTAAAGAATATGATTTCTTTTTTACCTGAGGAATGAGAAAAGTGGTTTCGAAGTGGGAAAATGTTATTTGCTAATGATGGTAATTATATTTTGAATGAATAAGTATATATGTAATGTGTTTTGTACTGATTTGAACACATTACATGAACTGTGGCATTACTTTTCGATACCCCTAACATTTAAAATGGTATATTTATAGATTTGACCCTTTAGCATTCACATTATTCTGTCAAATCTGATATTTATTCATATTGTTTTGAATTAATCATGCATTATCTCATACCTTTTTGAGATTTTGATGAGTGATTGTTTATTTTTAGAATGATATTATAGGATAGGTGTGAGAGGCCAAATCTGACCACTTTGAACAATATTTTGGCTTGATATGGCCAGTTTAAATGTTAAAGGGTTAACTACTCAAAAGCAACTTGGTGGCTTTTGAGTATTTAAAAGTGGTTCATATTCTCTTTGCAAAAAATGGCCTTCACTTCAATGTAGACAAAATATTTGATATGTCGGAGGGGGTCTGACATTAACAACGGCATTCTGAATAGTGGAAATGATCCAACAAAAATCCACCGTTTTTAATACAAAACAGGAAAACTGATGTAAAAAACCCCATTATTTGAAAAAAATAAGACACAACAAGACATGCTCAGAATTGTTGAAGCATGGAATGAACTACCCACATCAGCTGTTAGCTGCCAAGACACTACATCCTTCAAGACTTCCATGTTTCATGAAATTCGCCAATAGTACACCTGATGCACCCTACTCCTTTTTTTTTGTTAAAGACTTATTTGCTGGTCATTTCCTGTCCATATTCTATGTTCCGTTCCTGCAGTTTGGTTACTTTTACTGATGAGTTGTAGCATAGTACAATAAGTCCATTAATATTATTATAAATATAGTATAGGAAGGGACGTAATTCATGATGAAAGTGTTTCTTTTATCTCATATAAATTTACTGTTCCATAACAAAAATCTTTATACAGAAGTAACTTCACAAAAATCTCTCTCGCTTTCATTTGACTCAGATAAACAGAATAGAGATAAAAAAAAGTATGTATGTTTGCGTAGTTGTATGTGTGATTATGTGGAGGCGCAATGGCCCAGTGGTTAGGGCAGCAGACTCACGGTCATAGGATCACGGTTTTGATTCCCAGACCGGGTGTTGTGTGTGTTTATTGAGCGAAAACACCTAAAAGCTCCACGAGGCTCCAGCAGGAGATGGTGGCGAACCCTGCTGTATTCTTTCACCACAACTTTCTCTCACTCTTTCTTCCTGTTTCTGTTGTGCCTGTAATTGAAAGGGTCAGCCTTGTCACACTGTGTTACGCTGAATATCCCCAAGAACTACGTTAAGGGTACACGTGTCTGTGGAGTGGTCAGCCGCTTGCACATTAATTTCACGAGCAGGCTGTTCCGTTGATCGGATCAACTGGAACCCTCGATGTCGTAAGCAACGGAGTGCCAACAACATGTGCGATTATGCATATGTATTCATATAGGTATGTGTGTGCATGTGCGAGAGAGTGTATTTGTATAAGCACAGTGTGTGAGAGAGTATGCATTGTGTGTGTGTGTGTGTGTGTGCGTGTGACAGTTTTCAATTTTTAAGGAATAAATTTGCACCCATGCACCATGCTTACCCTACTTGCTAGTTTTGTCTTCAGAAAGGGCTTTATAAGCCTGACGGTGTGAGTAAAGTACCAGGGCTGATAGATAAAGTGTGCTCCTTTAAACCGAGAAGGAAATGTCCCCTGTAAAAAAAAAAAAAAGTTAGCAAGGGCAGCATAAAAGCAGAAGTATATTACATGAACATGTATGGAATCAAAGCATCACCACTATCACCATCACCATCACCAGCAATATCATCGCAGCACAAAGCATAGAACCTTCTCAGTGATATATCAAATTGCTAGAAACAGCAGTCAGATCTTTCTAAAATAATTTCTAATCATCTTAAAGAACGGGAAAAAGGCACTTTGGATAATGTCAATTTAGATACTCATAAAGAAAAACTGGATGTCATGAATGAAATGTCTCTGATCACAGGTCTGTTTGACAAGGGCTGACTTAGGGTTAAATAATGACTACAACAATATGAACAATAAAGTGTCCCCTTTTTCAGACTTCCTCCCCAACTAGAAACCCAGCTTCAGAAACCAAGTCCCTCAACTTGCAAGAAATAGCGACCAAATCTCCCTCAAATCATTCACTGATATAATCTTTATTTGGAATGTTGGATCTTGAAGCAGACAAGCAGCTATAAATAACAGCATCATTTTTTAAAGACAGCAATGTGTGATTTGAGGAAAATTTGGATGCTATTTCTATTAGCTGAGTGACATTGTAGCATTGTGGTAAGTGGTGACTCATTTATCAAGTGGATAACCTATTTGTTCAGATGGAGGCCCAAAATATCAGCAGTCTTAGATAAGTCAAATGATTTTTAGGTATTAGATAAGCTTTATCTATCTGTGTGAGAGAGCAAACGTCATGCATTACCAGTGTGTCTACTTACTTGTATGCTCTCGACCATTTTCTTCATGTCAGAGGGACGAGTTGTCAGTGCTTGTAGTAATGTGTAATTCTTGAAGTTCTCTACAATAGTAATGCCATTCAGTTGAGTTTCTTCATTCAAGAGTAGATAGTCCAAGAGAAAGAGATAAGACCTCAATACCACATCGTTAGGGAATTTGTTTCGATCCCAGTTCCCTATACTGAACAGCAGCACAATACATCCCTAAATTAAGAGAAGAAACACGAGTGAGTTTACATGACATGTGTGTGTGTGATCATGTTTATTCATACCTAAATGTGAGGTCATGTGGCCTAGTGATTAAGGTATTGCACTCACAATTGCGAGGTTGTGGGTTCAATTCCCAGACTGTGAATGTTGGCACTCCGTCGCTTACGACGTCAAAGGTTCCAGTTGATCCGATCAACGGAACAGCCTGCTCGTGAAATTAACGTGCAAGTGGCTGAGCAATCCATAGACACGTGTACCCTTAACATAGTTCTCGGGGATATTCAGCGTGACACAGTGTGAAAAGGCTGACCCTTTGAATTACAGGTACAACAGAAACAGGAAGAAAGAGTGAGAGAAAGTTGTGAAAGAGTACAGCAGGGTTCGCCACCATTCCCTGCCGGAGCCTCGTGGAGCTTTAGGTGTTTTCGCTCAATAAACACTCACAACGCCCGGTCTGGGAATCGAAACCGCGATCCTATGACCGCGAGTCTGCTGCCCTAACCACTGGGCCATTGCACCTCCTCAATTCCCAGACTATACAGTGCTTTATGTTCTTGAGCAAAACACTTCATCTCATGTTGCTCTGTGATCACTTTGACCCCTGACGTATGGAACACTGTGCACCTGTACAAGCAATGTTGATTTGATGGTGGTAGTGGTGGGGGGTGTAATTGACTTACTCCTTCCCTCTAAATCAGTGGTTCTCAATCTGGGTCCATACGGCCCCTGAAGATCCATATAAGATTTTGGGGGATCCTTGCAACAAGATAGTAATTTGGGGATCCACAGTATTTTAAGGGCCCCGAAAAAAATTATGCTTTAGATGTATTTTTTGCTACGTATTGCAAGAAACGACTAGATTTCTTTCTCTAACATTTTATTTGGTTCAACCTTCATAAGTTAATGTGTATAAAAAAAAATAGGAATTTTGAAAGAAGTTTCTTTAAAACTAGTTTTTAAACACCGAATGGCCATGGGGGTCCACCAAAATAAAATAATAATCAAAGGGGTCCATAGTTAAAAGAAAAGATGGTTGAGGACCCCTGCTCAAAATTAACTGGTCTTGTATCAAAATTATTATGAGACAAGTCCGTGAGCTGGCAGAATAGTTAGCATGCCAGGCAAAATGCTACTTGGTGTTTCACTTCCTGCTACATTCTAAGTTCAAATTCTGCCAAGGTTGACTTTGCATCCATCCTTTCAGGGTAGATAAATTAAATACCAGTTATGCACTGGGGTTGATGTAATCAACAGATCCTGCCCCCAAAATTTCAGGCCTTTTGCCTATAGTAGAAAGGATTATTATTATGGGTTCAAATTCTGCCAATATGATCTTTGCTGTTCGTCCTTTTGGGGTTGATAAAATAAGTACCATTTGAACACTGGGGGTCATTGTAATCAATTTACCTCCTCCTCCTACCCTCTTTCTCCACCTCTACCTCCACCTCCTTCTCCTTTTTATCTTGCACCACCACTACCACCACTACCTCAACAACAGCAGCTGCAGCAGCAACAACAACCTGTGAAATCATTTGTCCTTGTTTCTAAGACTCTCTTGTTACATAAATTCTGACAAAAAGTAGTAAATTCTCACCTGTGCATCTCGTTCTGGTAAAATACTTGGAAAGCCATTTAACAAACATTCTCGAACAGATTCAAATGTCAGGTCTTCTGAGACTTCAGGGTACTTTCTTTTAAATTTAACATGGCCTAAAAACGAAAAAAAGCCTGAATTATTATTCAAGTAATGGATTGAGTCTAACATCTAAGAAAAGTAATACTTCCTCTGGGTGGGCTAATACACACAGATTTTGTCCTTTAAGTTTCACTCATTAGGCTTCAGTTTCCCCTAAGACTATAGTAGAAGACATTTGTCTCTGGTGTCATGCAATGAGATTGAGTCCAGAATCATGTAATTGGAAAGCAAACTTCTTACAGTGTAAAGGACAAAAATGTCTCTTGCCTTGCCTTGGCAAACAACTTCAAAAAATGAATTCCTCAATTGCTTGACTAGAATTTACTGTATGGCTCAGAGAGATACTCTATCCTACTGGCCAGTAGACAAAATACCCAAGGACACCCTCCCCCATACTTGCACATCTGTTCTCACTGACTTCTCTTGCAAAAGAGAGCACACTTAAATCACCTGTTTCATCACGTGATGTCATTTCCCCTCTCACTTCCAGTGCATCATTCTCTATGCTACACTTCTTAACCACACAGCTATACTTGTGCCTGTTCATGTGTATGTGTGTGTGTGTGTGTGTGTTTATTTTGTTAACTCAGGGATAATCAAAAACGAAAGAGATCTGAACTCAAAGTGCAGAGGAAAAACATTAAAGATTTTATCTAGTATTTTACATTTTCAATCATTTTACTTCCTTTGAAACAATGATTATATTGATTTTTTTTTTACTGCGGAGTAGTGTGTTTACTCAATTAAATCACTCAGTTCATGACTGATATTTATTAGCTGGGGGAGTGGGTACATTTGATTAAATCATTCTAATATATAATTTATATAAGGAATGTGCATATTTGATTAAATTACCCAATACACAACTGCTATTCATTAGTTGAGGGAGTAGGTATATTTGATGAAATCACCCCAGTGTATGATTTGTGGAGGGAATGTTTATATTTCATTAAATCATCCAATATATGACTCATATTTATTAGTTGAGGGAATGGATATACGTAATTAAATCACTCCACTTTACGATTGATACTTATTTGCTGGAGGAGTCGATACACATGTTTAAACTGCCCTAGTATATGATTAAAACTTATTTGTTGGGGGAGTGTGTATACTTGATTAAATAATCTCAGTTACACGAGTGACATTTACTTGATCAACAATGGGAAAGAGAAAGCTCAAACAATGCATAGCACAATTTGAATTCAGATTGTAAATAGACAAGGATATGAATGCTATTTCTACCATTCTGCAGTATTAGACAGGAGTGACATTTTAAAACATCTTACTTTTGATCAGCTCAAATGTTCTTTCAACATCAAATTTTTTAGACCTGAGAAATCTAAGGAGGTGGTCATCATCTTCAGTTGGAAAACATGCCTCTATATTGTTGTCAGATTTAATTAGTTCTCGTATTTGTGTTAAACATTCATCTCGTTTGTCTTTAGTTTCATTTAATTCTGTTTGGGCTCGAGTTTGAAATTCTTCTGGAAGTGAGGGAAGTTTGCAGAAAATTTGGTCATAGAAAGATTCCATTCTGAAATGATAGACGCGTACAATAATAATAATAATAATAATAATAATAATAATAATTGATTCTGGTTTTATTGGCCACAAGGGCTAATATAAATTAAAACCATGTAAGGACAAAGACAGGACGAAGGTTACAAAGAGTTTTGTCCGAAAAGAAAACGTTTGTGTAAACAGTGGGAAAACAGAGAAAGATATAACAAATAAAACTCCCAATAGGCAAGTTACTGGGATATAAACAAACCAACACTGGGTGTCAAGTGATGGTGGGGGACAAACACAGACACAGACGCAGACACAGACACAGACACACACACACACACACACACACACACGATGGGTTTCAGTTTCTGTCTACCAAATTCACTCACAAGGCTTTGGTTGGCCCAAGGCTATAGTAGAAGACACTTGCTCAACACGTCATGCAGTGAGACTGAACCTAGAACCATGAAGTTGTGAAGCAAGTTTCTCACTACACAGCCATGCATTGGAAACATTTCTATACCATATACAGGTATCTCAGGGTCATAGTATTTTGCTCCTCTGCCTGGAGCTCTCATTCATGCAACATCAACAAACCACATTCAGCAGATCTTTCTCAACTCATTTCATTCCAGCCTTCACACATAGCTTCCACATTTAGTACCCATGTCTCCTCACTACTATGTGATATCACAGTTCATTAGCAATAAGCTTATACTCAATTTATTGTAAAGAGTTTTTTTCATAGCTGACCTATAACACTCTATTTATTTGACAAAACTTCAAACCTGAAATACTTAACCAGTTTCAATACTGGCCTGTTCTGAATTAAACAATAGTAATAACATAAACCCAAAATGTAGAATGTAAAAGAAATTATGAATCATACATTTTACAAAACACTCGAATATTAGTACTGATTTTTAAAGCCTTCAATTGCATTTGTAATAAGACTCTATGGTCTATCTATCTATCTATCTATCTATCTATCTATCTATCTATCTATCTATCCATCTATCAATCTATCCATCTATCCATCCATCTATCTATCTATCTATCTATCTATCTTTCTATCTATCTATCTATCTTTCTATCCATCTATCTATCTATCTATCTATCTATCTATCTATCTATCTATCTATCTATCTATCTATCTATCTATCTATCTATCTGTCTATCTATCTATCTATCCATTATTTAATGCAGTAGTTCTCAACCAGGGTTCATATGACCCCCAGGGGTTCCATATAAGATTTTTGGGGATCCATACAAGCAAAATTGTAAATTGGGGATCCACAGTATCATATTAGGGGTCCATGGAAAAATTTTGTTTTAGATGTATTTATTGCAAGAAACAGCTAGATTTCTTTCTTTATTGTTTTACTAAGTTCAACCTTCACAAGTTAACAGGGGAAAAATAAAATAGGAATTTTGAAAGAAGTATCTATAAAACTAGTTTTTAAACATTGAATGAATATAAGTGTCTATCAGTCTATCTTTCAGTTTCTGTCTGCCAAACTCACACAAGTCATTGGTCAGCCCAAAGCTATTGGAGAAGACACTTGCCCAAGATACCATGCAATGGGACTGAACCCAAAACAATGTGGTTACAAAGCAATCTCTTTAATCACACAACCATGCCTTCATTATTTTTTCTCCGAACAGAACGATAACAAAAATGTAATATCAACCATGTGGGCAAGAAGTTAGCTTTCCAACCACATGGTTCCAGGTTCAGTCCTAATGCATGACACTTTGGCAAATGTCTTCTGTTATAGCCTTGGGCTAACCAAAGCCTTGTGAGTGAATTTGGTAGGCAGAAGTTCCCTCATGTGTATACATGTGTGTGTGAAATTGCTTGTACCTCCTATGATTTGTTGTTGGCACTCCGTCACTTACGACGACGAGGGTTCCAGTTGATCCGATCAACGGAACAGCACTCCACAGACACGTGTACTCTTAACGTAGTTCTCGGGGATATTCAGCGTGACACAGTGTGACAAGGCTGACCCTTTGAATTACAGGCACAACAGAAACAGGAAGAAAGTGTGAGAGAAAGTTGTGGTGAAAGAGTATAGCAGGGTTCGCCACCATCCCCTGCCGGAGCCTCGTGGAGCTTTAGGTGTTTTTGCTCAATAAACACTCATAATGCCCGGTCTGGGAATCGAAACTGCGATCCTATGACTGCGAGTCCGCTACCCTAACCACTGTGCCATTGCGCCTCCACACCCCCTTTGATAGGTAAGAGGGAAATATCCTGTTAAATGAATAGTGTGATAAATATCTAGGGAAGGGTGTGGTTATACGGATGTGTTGCAAGCATGCTGCACATCCATACTATAAATATAGCTTGTGCCAAAATAAAAGCATGAAGTTGTTTGAATAAAACATAAGTAAATAGAGGAAAACAGTTTCAAAGTCTGACATATCTGTTTCAGTTATTAGACTGTGGCCATGCTGGGGCACCACCTTGAAGAATTTTTAGTTGAATGAATCGACCCCCCAGTACTTTTTTGGGTTTTTTTAAGCCAGATACTTATTCTGTTAGTCTCTTTTGCCAAACTGCTAAGTTACGGAGATGTAAACACTTCTTCAAGGTGATGCCCCAGCATGGCCACAGTCAAGTGGTGGTGGTAGTGGTGGTGGTGGTGGTTTACAGACACAGACACAAACACAGATACAAAAATACACACACACACATGAACATACATATACATACATATACATACATATACATATACATACATATACATATATATCTTATTTCTTTATTGTCCACAAGGGACTAAACATAGAGGGGACAAACAAGGATAGACAAGGCATTAAGTCGATTACATCGACCCCAGTGCGTAATTGGTACTTTATTTATTGACCCTGAAAGGATGAAAGGCAAAGTTGACCTCGGCGGAATTTGAACTCAGAACGTAACGGCAGATATATATATATATATATATATATATATATA